>NC_051212.1:22230595-22395595 GCF_015220715.1 Pygocentrus nattereri | reverse complement strand
CCATATTTCAAAGTCCCACTGCCCTCCAGGAATCTCAGGAAGCAAAATTCCCGAGACAAAAAGTCAAGTGCAGCAGAAGAAAAGGGGATCTATTCCCAGTAGAAAGCCTTGATTTTTAGTTTATTATGCTAGCCTCTGAAATGTAACATCAGAGAGGCAGCCCCAGTCCATATTCCTGGTCAGCTGTGGCAGAATGAAATGACTCTGTGCTCAGATCCATAAAGCATGCTGTATGTGTAGTCACATTCACAGGTGGAAATATGTTTCCATTGACCACATATGCATACATGTATGGGTTTGAGGGTGTTACCCTGTGTGACAGTGTGTAGGATGAGCAATATGGGTTTAAAAAATAAAAAAAAAAAGGAAAAAATATCCCATCTGGTGTTGTGTGAAAAGGCCAGGGCTTCTGCTATCACAGGCGTATCTCTCTCAAAACCATATGTAGCTACATACACACACATTCCATACAGCACAAACAGTTTTGTAGTAAATGTCTTTTTGCTACTGAAACTGGACAAACCCATCCATGTAACATACATATATATCCTTTTAGGCTTTCAGTATCTTTTTTTCGTTCACAGCTTTCAGTAAGAACCATTTTGACTGTGTAGATTTTGCTGAACCAGCCTTGAGCCTCTAACACAGTGCTACACTGACACTTGCTGGCCAGGAGGAGTTATGGCAGACAACAAAACACCACCACTGCTGAAAAAGCTGTTTGGCCATATAAACTGATGCAGTAGCAAATATCCCAGTGCTGATCTGTATTGAGCTAACCTTTACTGAGGCGCTTAAAGATTTATGTAGGAATTCCAAATGCAACATTTTTGCTTCCTTTTCTCTGCCCCAGCGCACATACTTGCTGTGTGCATGAGTTCAGTGCACACACTCCTACCATCACACCACTCTACATTTGTCCCTAATTTAAGATGTTTCAGTAAAAACTAAATGTTGCATTTAACTGATCATTAACATGCCCGAAAATATCTAAATGATACATGAGCTTCCTGCTGTTTTGTAAAGCTACACCCCCTCTCTTCTCCCGCTTCTTTACATTCCTCACCAACAGAGCAGTAGAGTATCTGAGTGTGAACAATGGGCACAGAAACAGAGCGAGAGTCTGGATGATCATTGGTTTTTTCATCGTCGTCCTCTTTCTCTCTGTCTACTCCATCTCTTTCTGCCCCAGCTTTATCACTCTCTGACCCCTCCTCCTTCTGCCCCGATTCCCCCCCCCCCCCCCCCCGCCTCTCCCCCCCTCCCCCCGCCTCTCTCCCCCCCCCCCGCCTCTCTCTCCCCCCCTCCCCTCTCTAGTAGATTAAGTTCAGTGTGGTAGCTGTGCGACTGTGAGTGCCGCTGATTCAGCCATATTCTTCCAAATGACCCAAATCCTCTCTCACCCTGGAGAAACCTCATCCACAAGCTGATTACACATGCATACACACATGCACTCTCTCCCTCCGTCTCGCGCTCTCTTTCTCTCTCCATTTCCCTTTCACTTTTTTGTTTCTCCCTCCGTTTCTGTCTTGAAGTTTCTTCATTTACTTCTTTTTCTGTCTCTCTTCCATTCAGCCAACAGATGACCACCCCCACCCCCAGTACATCCCTCTACAATATTCTCTCTCCAGTCTTCCTTGCACTTTTTTTAATTTACTCTCTCCATCCCTCCACTGCTTTCTTTCCCTCTCTCTCTCTCTCTCTCTCTCTCCATTGCTCAAAATTTCTATTTACCTTCCTTTTTCCATCCCATACTCCCTCCTCTCTGTCTTTCTCCCCCTCTCTCCCTCCACGTCCTTCTACACCGCTCTCACTCTCCCTCCCTGTGTATCTCTTTACCACTTTCTTCTTTCCATCCTTTGCCCTCTCCCTGTCTCTCATTAACTCACTCTCTCTCTCTTCACTGCTGTTTCCCCTGTATCCCTTCATCCCTCTATATTTCCATCTGTTTACCTTTTCCATCTCTCCTTCCAACTCCTCATCTCTTTCTCCCTCCGTCTCACCATTTTTCATCCTCTCCTCCTCTTCCCTCATCCAGATTCAGACCACTCCTCTTTCTCTCTCCCCTCTACTTTCATTTTCAGCATACTCTCGTCCACTTCTCTCGCTCATTACATCTGCCTTCATTTCAAGTTCCTCCACCATCCTCTCTTCATTTTCTACTCTTTACCTCATCCCTTTCTTACTGCTCCAACTATTCCTACATCTCTCTCCCTCTCATCTCAATTCACAATTGCCAGTGATTTCTGATTAAAAAAAAACAAAAAAAAAATAAAACACAGATCACATAGAGCACGGTGACTGATCATGTGTGTAACAGAGCAGAAACCCAAAACAAATGAGCCTCCTGCTGACAGCACACATTATCATTTGCATGGGAAATTACAGCACCATATTTACTGTACGGCACCAAGACGAGCATGTATGGTAAATGGGCGCTGCCATGGCAACCACTGGTTCTGCCTCCCTCTTTTGCATAATGAGGATTTGTTTGCATTCGCAAAAGCGGTATTATAGAAATTATTGCTTTTATTCCAGCGCAAGCACCCAAACGCTTCTGCTGATAGCAGGAGCAATATTATATTGAAATCAGCTTCTGATTTTGTGTCTTTTTTGCTTTGTGATCGTGCTGCTGGGAGAGATCTGGTCCTGCTTGCTAAAATAAGGCTGGCATAATCAAATGTTCTGTTTCGCACAATGCCACAAATAAAAGCACGCAAGTTTGCCTCGACATCTGTTTCCCGTGCCTCTTGCTAACTTTGACTTCATTAAAACAGTAGAAATGGATCTTGCAGTTGCCAAACAATGCTACCCTGCAGTGGCTGAATTCCATTCGGCCATATTGGAATCTGTAGCCCATAGCCAGCACCACAGGGTGGTCTGCATTTACAGACTTCGCATGGCCTGTTAGAGTCAGAGATCATTGGTTTGTGTCAAAGAGCATGTACATGGATGCCTGTGTGAACCACAGGTGGTCACAAACAAGGGAATGACCATTGATTGTTTGTTGTGTCTTTTTTGGCCCCTTAGTGTGCGGGCTGTTGATGTTTTGGAAGGCTAAGTGGGGTCTTCAGAGACAAAAGTTAAGAAGCATGAAGATGAGTAGCCTGCTGCTAGTTTTAAGAACACTGCAGTTTTAAAAATTTACTTTGACAAGTCTGTCAGACCGCAGAATATTAGTCATATTCTACCTTTCCCTGTTCTGGTCTATTTTTTTGTGTGTTCTAATATACACTAACCGAGCACTTTATTAAGAAATCCTCCTTGTTTCTACACTCATTATCCAATTTATCACCTCCACTTACTATATTGCAGCACCTAGTTCTACAATTATAGACTGTAGTCCATCGGTTTCTCTGTATACTTTGTTAGCCCCCTGTTCTTCAATCATCAGGACCCCCACAGGACCACCACAGATCAGGTTTACCTTGGAGCTGATAAGATGGACAATGAGTGTAGAAACAAGGTGGTGTTCCTAAGAAGATGCTCGGTGAGTGCATCACATTATGACTTTGTTGACCTATTGATGTTCCACCCACTAATGCGTTGCCTTCATATGTACTGCTGCAAGGCTGGACCAGCTCTACAGAATGAGTGTCAATTTTTTGTACACGTGTAAAATAAAGTTAGCATAGACTGGATATTGTCAGAAAAGTAGAAAGCACCGAGATAAAATGCAAGTCTGGAATTAACACAAAGACACAAAAGTAAAGACACGGAGCAAATTAGGACACAGCAAACTTGGGTTATGTTCACAGTACCAGGCTATAGTTTACCTTAATGTAACATAGACCTGATGTTTTCATGTGTGGATGTGCAAATCTGAACTTTTCGAATCAAATCTAAGCCACTTTCAGAAGACACACATCTGATTCATGGCCATTTAACTATTAACAAATAACTATTCACACTTCGGTCTGCCAGACTTAGGTACAGATGTGTAATGTGTATCCCACTGGTAAAGTCTTTCCTCAGGAATAACCTGCAACTACTGTCACTTTAACTGTAGCACATGTTTACAATTGCACTACTGCACTTTACTACTCATTTCTGCTGCAGATAATCATGTTCCCGGCAAGGCACAGCACTATCCATCCATACCACTGTAATTTATACATTGTGTTATTTCTTGATTAATATATATGCTTGTATATATACTCTTTTGTATTTTTTAATGTTATATCTGGCATTCTTAGCGAGGAGTAAAGTAAGCTTTTCATTGTATATAAGGAAACTTGTTTCCTCTGTACAAATGACAAAAAGAGAAAAGTCAGATTGGAAATCTTTCAGTGTTAATGTGGAAGCAGCACCCAACTTGAAGTCAGCGCCAGTAAACGGTGCACAAGCCATGCATTTGATTCTTTTCCACCTTTATCTCACGCTAACAATAAACAGTAAGGGACAAATTAGCTTTGCAACGTGTGCATGACACACACTGTTCCTGCGACTGCGGCTCTTTTCTGGGGACAGGCTCATTCACATTAATGACACATTAAGTCACTTGCCGACACGTATGTGAACCATCTAGTATACAGATTGGATCAGAGCAAAAATCAGAACTGAACAATGAGGCTTGGTTATGTGAACTTATGTGAAGTAAATGCACATAACATATAAGACTGCACGTGGCACTAATGACTAACATTAGCATGGTGGCGAATTCTGTCGTTTCCAGGCTGCCTATTTTAGATAAGCTACAACAAAATCCAGCATTTTGCCTAAACAAAAGGGGCAGAGGTTTGATGTGAATAACATCTGTATTTGGCGGAGGGGGGGGTGGTATAAAATAATTTTTTTTATAAAATAATTTTGGCGTAAATGAGATTTTTGGGTGGAGTATGCACAAGTTAATTTCAAAGTGTACTTATTCAAGTTTTTCATATGATTGTGCAGAAAAATGATTAAAATATACTCGGCTCTCCTTTCTTTGCTCATGCAATTTTAATATTCATTTTAGAGGCACAATTTTCTCCCCCCAACTTTTCAATATTCATATCACAAATGATTATTCCAAACTCTGTCTGCTCAGGTACCTTTTTGGAATAAAAATGATGAAAAGATGGAGTGTGGAGGAGAAAGGTAAAGAAGTGACACGAAAGTGAAGTGACTAAAAGAAAGAGGGAGAATAACAGGGAACAGGAGGCAGCAATTTATGGCAGGTGGAGAGAAAAAGCAGGGGTGAAAGAGAGGGGAGAAAGATTAGAGTTGCATTGGATCCAATCAAGAGAACACTGGAAGTTATGCTGAGGCTTTTTGATCAATTCAACACAGAAAGATAGCAATGATAGAGAACGAAGAAAGACACAGAGACAGAGATAGGAAGAAACATAAGAGAGAGCGTGACGGAGAGAGAGGGAGGGTGAGAGGGAGAGGAAGTAGGAGATGGCACTGCGACTATCTTACCGTTCAAAAAGTCACAATTCGGCACTTTTTCAACAGCCACAAAAGAAGGATGGGGTTGCAGAGTGATTGTGGGTAAAAGTGGCATATATCAGACTTACACAGATATGACAGCTATAGCGTTTGCGATACTGCTGGGAGACAGCTGAGGCGGCTTAGCCAGCGGCGGCTGATAGTGCCACTAACATCTGCCGATCATCAAAAGGAAAAGAAATTGGAGTGCATCTCTATGGGCCGGAGCCCTGGGGGGCTCTCCCTGCATCGTCCTCTCCCTTACTCCAACACTCTGTTAGGATTCGCAGGGGACTTGAAAGCACAGGGTTCATCTGTCCTTCCTACCAACAAGAGAGGAGGATTAACCCCTTAAAGTGTAGGCTTATTATTCATTTGTTCATCAAGACTTTTGATTCAGTAACAACTACAAGACAGTGTTACACACCATGGCTAACAGTAAACACAAAATTTGTGCCCCTTTAGAATAGGACTACACTTAGGAAGTTTATTTTTGCTTACTAAGCCATAACACCTTAAAAAGCATTAACAAGCAGTTACATTGCATAAATAAAAACGGCAGCAGTGGCCTGTTTACCTAATAGTGACCTCACCTTTATTTATATTGTTAAACTTCAGATCTTGCTTTGTCTTCTCTATTAGTCAGCATTAACCCTGTTTTCCTGTATCATCAGATCATATTCTACCATTCATCAGATAGAACAGATCAACTTTGCCAACTTTCCCCTTTTGGTAATGTGTTATAACTAATATAATCATTTTAAAATCGTGCACTTTATAAGTGATAAAGTGGTACTTATTTTATTCCTTTTGGACTGGTTTTATTGGACCCTTTGTCATGAAATGTTCAGATAATGTAAAAGACAGTTGGAATGCCCAAGTAGTGCAAAAAAAGGAAAAAGCAAAAAAAGTAGTTAACATGACAGCAATGGTACGAGAACAAGAGAAATCTGGACCAGTCAATGCATCCTTGGACTTTAAGGAGTCAAGAAGCTTTGTGGAGGTTTTAGAGGAGAAGGACTTAAATACAAGATGTAACCATACAGCAGAAATTGGAAGACGCTTCACATACTGTGAGGGCAATTCTATCACATCAACAAATCTGAGAGTTCACACACACCCAAAACACTCCCATTTCCCATATCTGTGAACAAGCATTGTCTTACTAAAATGGTAGCAGCACTGAATGTACCCTGGTCTTTGTACATGGGGTATATTTAGTGTAGTTTTGTAGTTTTATTCCACTTCATGTAAAACTTGTGATGGAGAGCATATGTGAATGTTACAGGCTGCTGGTGTGGGTTTTTACATTTTTTCCACTTTTCACCAGAGTAACTTTACTGCTAAAACCTTCCACCTTGCGGCGCAGGCAAGTTACAAGCCAGGTCCATGAGATGCTTTAAGGTGACGCACATCTAATAGAAAAGTAGCTGAAGTCTCTAGACTTCAACAAAAACTCCACAGTTCTCTAGAGCTCGTGGTGCTGTTTACGGATGATCTATTGATGACCATCTAAGCAATGTAGTTACCTATGAAATATCTGGACTATTCTCTTTTGTTTCTTATCCAAAGGATCTTTATTGATCTGTGTTTTTCCATTATAAAGGCTCTCTATGGAGTAAAATAGTGCTCAAGATGAAGAAACAACAATATCTGCCTTGCTTTTACTCTCAGGCCCCACTCCCTGATGGGCTATCTGTTAATGTTAAGCTGAGCAAGGGACTGTGCTGGCAGCTAAAGCACTGAGCTGCATAAAGACAGATTTGGTGGGTTTTAAAAGAGTAGAGGGAAGGCATTTGAGAAGATGGATACTGGATACTTCTTTTAATAAGCCCTTACAGTTCTGCCAAGCAGAAGGATACAGAGCAATCATTCTATTTCCATGGAAAAGCCTTTTGTGATTAAGGATGACCATGATCCTTCTTTGAATATTTGAAAGCAGTACATATGAATTAAAAAACAAGACAAGATGAATCACTTTGTCTGCTTTCAAATATTTTTTTCCTTCAAAAGTTCCATTTATGCTTTTCTAATTAAGGTATACGTTGGTATTACCCCCTACGACCCCGCTTCCATGCATTTATCAGTGGCTATTGCTATTCATTTAAAAAAATAGTATTTAAATATGTAAACCTTGGTTTTAAAGCACTCGCACATGCAGTTCAGGAAACCAAACAGTTCCACCAAACAAAAATATTTCTAAGCTCCTTTTACACGTAGCATCAATATCCATACGTGTTTTAACAAGTCCTTTTCTACTTGGCCTCACAATTCCTTCTTGGGGGGAATACCCAAAAGCATCTTAGGGGCCTTGCCATTAATTTATTAGCGCAAGTGAAGGGTATTAGCTGGGCCCTCTGAGAGATGACGGATTGAGTGAATAAAAGCGTTAACTTCCACAGCAGAACTTACCCAGAAATCACTGCAATCTGACGTATCCCTTTTCAATGAGAAAAAAAGCTGTTTATGAGCCAAAGAGCAGGCAATTAAAAACCATAACATTGAATTTGCTGGACTTCAGGTTACAAACCACTCCGTCTGTTACACACGACTGCTGATACAACGTCATATCTACAATTTACTAGCTGGCTAGTTAGCATGCTAAAGGGTACATGGCCTACAACAAAAGAAAGGCAATACATCATGGCTCTACACCAAAGCCTACAACCAGACAAAGCAATTATTCATACATTTTATGAACGTTGTTTTTAAACTTCTGAAAAAAATTGCATTCCAAAGTCTGTATGGCTAGTCAATTAGCTCACTAAGGCTAAACTGCTGAGGACATGCATGTTCCAGTCGAAAAATCTTTACCTCTCTGTCCGTGCTCCCTTTCTGCCATGAGTTACTATTTATGTAACACAGGTGAGACGCACACACGAGTTTTAATCAAAGTGGGTGGAAGCCACAATCTTTTACAAGGGAATTTAACATTAAGAGGTCAAAATCACCAAGACTGATGCAGCCTTTTACCTGCACCAGACCTACAGAGATAACCACAAGAGTGAACAGAAGCTGATATATTACCAACTTCTAATCAGCTTCTGTCTCTGCAGTCAAACTTTCCATTTTTACAAATGAAAACTATCACAAGACTGATGGTGATGAAAAAAACAAGAACGCATACTTCATGTTCAGCTGCTACTGCACACAACATTGGCAGTAAAGTGAAGCATTTCTGCAACACCTTTGCTTTACAGTTGAATTTGAACTATTTGCAAGTGAACAATATAAAGACTATTTTATACACGGCTACAGTGATTAAAGAAATGAAAACATATGCTTGGTTTATGAATATCATTCCACGGTTATGTATGCAACGGTCCTCCAGCTGTCATTATAAGCCTTTGAGATTTGTTCAGCTCCACAAATTGTATCCACCCTTTAAATTACTCAATGCAAAGGTACTTCAATGCAAACTGGCAGAGCTATTCCTAGGTTATAGAAGTGTGCAATAAAACTTTGGGACCAGGCATTTAAGCAGTTAACGGGGAAAAACCCTTCTTTTAAGCAAAACAATTGATTCAATTATGCAAATATTGTTGAAGTTTTAAAGTTTACCTTTAAACTCATCTGTCCATACAGTCCATATATGGAAGCTAAACAGCAAAAAACATGTTGAAATTATCATGATTCTAGTGACCACCCATTCAACCTAAATCAGTTTAGTACTTCCATTTAGACTAAAGTGATAAGTGGTGTTGCTACTGCATCATAGCTTGGGGCAAATAATTTGAGGAAGCAAGTTAATTGTAGTGTTGTTTCTGGCTAATGGGATGCAATAAAATACATGACAGCATTACAAAGGATCCAGATGTCCAAAAGAAGTTTGTGAAGTTTTTGAATAAGGCACACCATAAGGCAGCAAAACAGGAGGTCATTCACAGTCTTAAAAGCACAGTAATAAAAATAGCATGTTTTATTCTAAAAGGCAAAGTGGACTTGAAGAATGGACAAGTAAAATTCATGATGACATAAACTATGTTTTAGGAACATAAACCCACAATGGTGAACACGGGTTCCTAAAATTAAACTCTTTTAGCTTGGTTAGTTCAACCTCCTCAGACTTATAACACTGGAATTGAAGAAAACAAAACTCTTCAGACTTCCTGTTCTGCTCATCAGTGTTTGGATATCATCAGCCATCTGGTTTCTCAATCTGCAAGACTTTGTCCGAGCTGGAAATAGACCCATACACACTCAATCGACAACACGCACAGGAGAAATGTCCACTGCGGTAGGAATGTGGTTTGAGCACCGCAGGTTCCAGTTATTCTCTGCAAAATTTATTATGTGAATATGACTTATTAATTTGCATAATGACTCAGACATTCGTTAGCATGCGGAGGAGCCGGGATTGATGAGAATTTAATTATGACACTTCTTCGTTATTAAAGTGTAATCAGAGAGGGCTCTCATCATTAACTCCCACCTTTAGAACAAGCACAGCCTGAACATTTCTCCCAGCTACCATCTCGCAGCAAAATGATTTCTTTTTCCTATCGGCCAAAACGGAAACAATACAAGCTTCAAATCGACCTGCAATTACCAGCCTCATCCATCAGAAAAGGAAGAGGAGAATAAGAAGAGAAATGGAATTGAGAAAAGAAATTGAAGTGAGAAATGGAAGTGAGAAGAGAAATGGAATTGAGAAATGGAATTGAGAAGACAAGGGAAATGGAATTGAGAAGATGAGAAGAGAAATGCATTTGAGAAATGGAACTGAGAAATGGAACTGAGAAGACAAGAGAAGAGAAATGGAACTGAGAAGAGAAGAGAAGAGAAGAGAAGAGAAGAGAAGAGAAGAGAAGAGAAGAGAAGAGAAAAGAAATGGAATTGAGAAATGGGAACTGAGAAGACAAGAGAAATGGAATTGAGAAGACAAGACAAGAGAAATGGAATTGAGAAGACAAGACAAGAGAAATGGAATTGAGAAGACAAGACAAGAGAAATGGAATTGAGAAGACAAGACAAGAGAAATGGAATTGAGAAGACAAGAGAAATGGAATTGAGAAGACAAGAGAAATGGAATTGAGAAGACAAGAGAAGAGAAATGGAACTGAGAACAGAACAGAACAGAACAGAACAGAACAGAACTTGTTGTAGCCATGAGATTATGCATTATGAAGTTGTGGTCAAGGCTTAATTATTTAATTCCCATGCCTTACTAAGTCATGGCCACACATTAGGAACTCATTCCCATACCTTACTAAGTCATGGCTGCGCATTACTTTTATTTATACGCAGTGTCACCAGCAGGGCTCTGTAATTCAGCGTTATTCTTGAATTACGTGCATTTTTGCCCACATCTGCTTTAAATTCAACCAGTAGATCATGTGTTCCCATCTCACAGCATATATACTATGCCTGTGAATTTAAACAAGTATTAGCCTACTGTCTCCGTCAACCTCTCCGTTCCTCTCTCCCTCTCTCGCCCTATGTCTAAACTTTTTTAAGTGTTATAGTTCCCCCTCTCTCCTTGACAGCATTAACAAGCAGTCATGTCGTCTTCTCTCTCTCTCTCTCTCTCTCTCTGTTTATATATAAACCCCATCACTCCCTGCTGATACTGAATGACAACCACACACACACACACACACACACACACACACACACACACACACACACACACACGTTTAGTCACAGTGATGTGGAAGGAGCTCTGTGTCCGTCTAGCTATAATTGCATGTATCAGTAGCCCAGTAAACACACACTCATTCATCCTCAGATACAATTCTCTGGACTTCTCTAACAGAAGCTCAGACACTTCCACTCACATAGAGGAGGGGCCCACAGTGCACCCACTGTGAGGGCCCCACAAAGGATGGATGTAAAATGTAAACATACTAAAATTAAATTGTCATGCATCTCTAATTCTAACATTTTCTGTTCTAATTCAACATGTAATAAAAGACCCTCTTATGATCACTGACCACAAAATAAAAAAATAAGTAATAGAAAAGATGCACCTGTGGTATCCTTCATCATCCACCATTTAGCCGGTTTGAAATTGCTTGGCTGTATCTTTTAGATACATAGTGCAGCATCTCAAAAGCTCACTGTTATTGAATTAGCTGTAGCGACTAGCGTGGTAATCTCTAGGCACCCTGCAATTCCGTTCAGTTTGATTCAGGGAGACACGATTCTTAATTGATTATAGCAGCCTACATTAGGACATTTTCTCCTGTATTTGTCATTAACAAACATGATTAATTGCATCATCAGAAATGCTGTCTATAGGTGATTAGCCTATGAATTGGCAGATTTTTTACATAGCCATCATATAGCCATATTTTGTACTTTTTATTGTAGCTTTACAGTTATGAGAGGGAATGAGAGGGAGGTAGGTGGAAAGGTGAAGATGCAAGGAGTAGAGGTCGTAAAGGTGGATGACTTCAAACATCTTGAGTCATCCATCCAGAGCAATGGACAGTGTAGAAAAGAGGTGAAGAAGAGGGTGCAGGCAGGATGGAGTGGGTGGAGACGGGTGTCAGGGCTGATGTGTGACAGAAGGATAGCAGTAGGAGTGAAAGGGAAGGTTTACAAGACAGTAGTGTGTCCTGCTATGATGTATGGTTTGGAGACTGTGGCTCTGTCTAAAAGACAGGAGGCTGAGTTGGAGGTGGAGTAGATGAAGATGCTGAGATTTTCGTTGGGAGTGACAAGGATGGACAAGATTAGAAATGAGTAGGTCAGAGGGACAGTGAAGGTGGAGCAGTTTGGAGATAAAGCCAGAGAGGCCAGGTTGAGATGGTTTGGACATGTGTTGAGGAGGAATAGTGGATATATTGGGCAAAGAATGTTGGAGATGGAGCTGCAGGGTAGAAAGAGAAGAGGTAGACCTCAGAGAAGGTTTATGGATGTAGTGAAGGTGGATATGGAGATGGTTGGTGTAAAAGTAGAGGAGGCAGTGGATAGGGCAAGATGGAGGCAGACGATCCGCTGTGGAGACCCCTAATGGGAGCAGCCGAAAGAAGAAGAAGATTGTAGCTTTACAGTTAATCTTTATTCAGTTAATATTTAAACTTAAAACCAAACTCTGAATAATCTTGGACTGGCCTGTTAGCTGGTTAGCAATCTCCTATACTGGTTGATAAGGTTTACAATGGTTTCCTATGGGTTACTATTAGCTCTTCTATTTCATACACATGAAAACTGTGACCATTTCATGACTGCATGCATGAATGCATTAGTAAAATTATGTGTTTTATCCTCCTCCAAGCCAGGCTTTCCCAGAGTACCCTAATTTATAAAGCCTCTGGGTGTGTGGGGGTTATTTTACAGTAGAGGAAACAGTCATAATAAAAATATATATTTTTGTAGTGACTATATTATTGTTCGGTGAATCTATTCAGAATGTTTCAGGAGAGAATCATGAACATCTAAGAAATGGTTATTTTTTTCCCAAGACAAAAATAGAAATAGAAGGCAAGTTAAGCTTACTATAAACTATTGTCAACATTAACTCATTACATTGAAGTATGTGTTAGATAGATAACCAAACAGTCCGTTTATCATTTGCTTGTTATGTTGGGTTGGAACACAAGAAAGGAAATGACAAAACAGAAGAAAAAAAAATACTGATTTTGAGTGGACAGTTTTTTTCATTTCTGTGGCCTGAAGCCACAGAATAAAAGTGATATTTGGTTACTATGATATTCTGAAAACAATTTCCCACAATACATTTGTGTTTTTGGTTTGTGTGTGTGTGTGTGTGTGTGTGTGTGTGTGTGTGTGTGTGTGTGTGTGTGTGTGTGTGTGTGTGTGTGTGTGTGTGTGTGTGAGGGGTTTAAGTGAAATGAAGTAATGAGGCTTTCAGTGTGAGGGGCTTTAGACAGGCAGTGAAGCGTAGGAAAGTGACTCATTTAAAGCCCTCTGTGCTCTCTAATGGGGACAACCTACAGCCCGGCTCCACAGCCTGATCCATCTGGGACCACTGTGTCTGCAGGTATTTGTTCCAACCATGAACCACAAGCTCTGGCCCACGCTCAGAATGCAGACGCTGGGTGCATTTTGTACATTGGCACCATCACTGCACATTAACATCCAAGACATTAAAAGTCATCTTTAACCAGAATTCAGTATGTATGTACAATATTTTTCATCTCTTGACACCAAAATAAGCAGAAACAAGTTGGAAGTGTGTACTTGAACCTGTTTATACAGACTACAAACCATTTAAAATGTATTCATGTACAATACTGTGCAAAAGTAAGGGACCACACATCATTTACTTAATTTCTAGTACAATGGACAACAAGGAAAACAAGATATTCATTTATCAATGTCAGGGAAAAAAGCAGCAACCATTTTTTGGTAGATAACTACACAGATCAATAACTACATATAATATCACATTTTTCAGTGTTTAGCACGTCTGCCCCACATCTCCAAAGTTCAGTCCTAAACATTGACTACATTTTCTGACTTTTACACAGTTCTATGTACTGAAATATGCACATACATATGGCACTACATAATTACATTTAAACTGAACAAGACGACAACAGTAATAACGCTAGGACTTAAGGGGTTAAATGAGCAAAAGCAACCAGTGAAGTTTTGCCTCAAATAATCCAATACAGAAGTGCTTGCAGCAGGTGTCAGAATTCATATCCCCCAGGGCTCCAACATTGTACAAGTTACCGCTTTCCCTGCTCCGACAGACAGCATTCATTGAATATGTGTGTTGCAACTCATAGGATGCATCCTATTTTACGTTTGTTCTTGCCTCAGCATATCACCTTTTCTTTATCTGAAAGCAGGAATCCTCAGGGGAAAATTCCAGACGCTCAAGTCCAATATAATGTAAGCAGAAGGGAAGCCACATGTGCCCTTCAATATTCCCTTCAGCAAAGTTAAGGAAAAACATCCCTTTGAGCTTCCCAAAGCATGTTCAGTGTGTTTGACTAATGCAGAATTCATGCAGGCTTGCTGAATTTCAAATGATTTCCCCAAAATGCTTCCTATGCATGATGCATAGTTTATAGGACCTGTGCACAGCCTACATTATTCAAACTCACCTTTAAATGATACAGAGAAATGCTGGCATATAATTGGCTCGTGCAATAAAAAACAAATTAATAAGTGCGGCAGAACAGACGGTCACTGACATGAGTTTATATTTATAAATTATGGTTATATGCAATTTTGACTCTGCTCAATTTCAACTTGTTCAAAGAAAATGAAACAAGGTCCTGATTTCACTAACAAGGTACGCTCCCCTGTCAGTGTGATGAGTTCAGTGCTGAAATCAGCTGTTTAGTCAAAGGTCTGAAGAAATTTGATGGATTTAATGAAGTCACCAAGTCAAATTTGGCCAACTGTTTAAACTAAAAACAGATCTAATTGATGTAATATTCAGATTCCCTTGAAGACCTCATAAGCTGGGTCATGTAAGTTTGAGATGGTCAGGCTCCGATCTTAAATCTTAGACCAATGAAGTTGTACCAAAGCTGCACCTACCTCAAAGCCAAGCCCCTAACAATTTAAACTCATGCCACTGGCACTATAACTAGTATATTTCTATAAATGTTCAACTGTGTAAAAGGAGCTTATATATTGACCTTTAAACTCAAAATGCACTCTTTAAATCTTTAAAAGGTTCTTTAGTGAATTCCTTTTCACAGTTCTGTATTCAACATAGCAGTTGTCGTCATAGTAGGGAAAACATTACAGTATTGGCATCATTTATAATTGCGAATGTAGAGGACTCATGGATTTTTACACCCTCATTAAGTCAATTAACCTTTTTTTTTCCCCCCCACGAAAGACATTGTTCATTTGGCGGAGCAATTTTTAAAGAAGAGCAAATTGGACAAGGGCTACATTAAAAGAAAGCACTGCTGCAACATTGGATGGGCAAACAGGCTAAAGTAAAAGCTATCTGTGGACAAAAGAGAGTATGTGATATCCTCTATAAATAAAATACATTAAAAAAAAATAAAAATAAAAATAAAAAAATAAAAAAAAACAGCAAACACTGAAGAATTAAAGACCATCATGTTGGTCAGCTAACATAGGAACACTCACTCCAAGTTGACCATTTACAACACTGGATACAGTGTAAAACAGTTACATTATATATCCAAAAAACAACAATAAATAACCGACAAATGTTAACTTTACTCTCAACCTGATCATCACTGAATATATTCCAGTAAACATTAGACATGTTTGCTGACCTCACTGAGTAGCTCGTCATAATTTTTTTACTTGCCTTCACTTCTCTCGTTTACAAATACCGCTGCTGCTGTAATCTTTCTTACTATGACAACTGCCATTGCATTGAATATGGAAGTTCATTCACATTAATGACAAATACAATACAGTAAGGTATAGATACAGTAACCATCATGTTAGAAAGAGCAGATCTAAGCAGAAAATTGGATTTGAGCAATAAGGATTGTAATGTGAACTTAGCCCTAACTTCCAGTTCGAAATGTTGTACAACCCACATCCAATATAAAAAGAGTATGAAATTAATAACACACTGAGTTTCTGTATTTTGGATAAGATCTATAAATTCTCATTAGGTTGAATGAGGTTTTTCCCAATGTTCTGTAAAGCTAACAACAACCAAATAAAAACGCATTTGTGGGCAGAACACTGAAAGTTGATTAAAGTGGGATCGGACTAGCTCCATACCAATTTGGTAGCGCTGTGAATTCATGCCAACCCTGACAATGCTAGTCTTGTCATCACCAAGTTATAACAGCCCGTTAGCTGTATCCTGTCTGCATTGGTATATGTCTAAACCCAGTATCACCCAAAAACTTTGACAAAAAAAAAAAACACTTCCAAAACTTGGAAATCACTTGTCGGCCTTCAAACAGCACAGAAGCAAATACAGCTGCAGTGCATCTTTTACATTTTCATGCTCTTTTTTTTTTTTACTCCCCTCTCCTCCAGCTCAGACGCATGCCTGAAGACACTCTTTCATTTCCCCGGAAAAAAGGAAGTGAGAAAGTCATTTAAAACTTATGACCTGCACTAGTCTATTCTACCTTCTGACTTTCTCGCACTCTCATCAGTTCACCAGCCTTTTTGGCACAGTCTTTTACATTTGTCACTTACACACAAATTGACAGGCAGCAACTTAAAGGCCAGTTGCTCTTTGAATTTGGGATTGGAAAAGGGAATAAGCCAATATTTGCTCACTGAAGGTTTTTTGGCTGCAGTTAGAGGAAGAAAGCTGGATTTGTGCAATGATGTGTCTGTGTTTGTGTATAAGAGAGAGAGTCAGTGGGGTAAAAAGTTACAGACACGGTTCAGTTACTACACGTTTCTGCAGGTATATTGGAGAGATTATCAAGAATTAAAAATAGCATTTTGAATTCCAGTATGCACTTGGGGTAGTAGAAGGAAATTGAAGTGAGAGGTCAACTTGATTCTCGGCTGATAAAACTTTCCCTTTTACACAAAATGTAGCATGTTTGGTGATAGAAATTGCTTCTGCAGTTTTAATTTTAAGCTACAAGGTCAGTGTAGTGCGCCTCAAATCACATCTGGTTTTAATAAATCGCAAAATTAATACTTAGATGGTTTCTATCAGTGGGAGACAGTATTTCTGAACATTGGTCCTGGTGACCAATTGTCCTGTACATTTTAGCATTTTCCCTGCTTGCAATACATTTGATCCATCAAAAAAGCTCTTTAACAAGCCCTTATAGTATTAATGTGGGTCTTTTAAAGCAAAGGGGAAGCACTAAAATGTAACAGGACCAGGGTCAGGAACCTCCACAGGATATACTGTTATCGATAAAAACAGGCAAATGTGCAAAGAAAATGAAGGCTTCAGGATGGCCACTGATTTTACATGCGGAATGTACTTTTGCCCAATTTTATTGAACAGTATGTCATACAATGTTGGAATCCAGCAAGTACGAATGAGATACAGTTTGAGGCAAGTATGTGATTTAACCATTTCTTTTACTCACTGTAGTACGTAATCAATTGCAGTGCAATTCAACAACTTTGAACTTCTAATATGTTCTAATTCAATCGTTAGTATTGCCAATTATGGAGTTTACATCTTAAAATGAGCAGCCACTGTAACTAGGCTATAGCATGCTGAATTAGCTAGCAAGCAGTCGGATTAAACAACAAATTAAGGTGTTTACATTTTACAAGCAGGATCGGTTTATTGCTCATAAAATCTGACATTTATATCACAGCTATGTCGTGTCTCTTCTATGGTATTTGTGTCGCATATCTAAACATCTCAAAATCACTCTGGGTCGTGAAGCATCTCATTCAAAGCTCAAACATACTAGGATTTTATTACAGATAAGCCACTTTTGCTCTGATGGAGAGGTCTTGAGGTGCTTTTCTGCCTAGTATGTTACCACATTATCCTGAAATTGTTGTTTTCACAGTGCATCTCATAATTTTGTGTAATGAAATTGACACTGTTGTCTTCATGCTGGTTACAGCTAAGGATAGACATTTCCAGTACTTGTTAGCTTCATTATCCTTGCAGTTAAGGCTGCCACATATCTGGTATTTCCCTAGACTGTCCAGGTGTCCTTTGCCAGTCCAGGAAATAAATTCCTGGACCAAAAACAAAAGCCTAACATTTTCATATGCTAGTATTTCTTCTAAAGTTTAAATCACACTTCACAAAGTTAGACCATCTAAATACAAAAATGGGTTTGATTAGTTCAGATTATCCTCAGATCCTCAGTATAGGGATGACTGTTTGGATACAATCCTCTGCTGGTAACATGTTTAGGCAATAGTCAGCACTTTAAGTCAATAACTGGAAAATTTTGGGTTGTGGATTCGACTGCATTCAGTCTCAAGTATTAGGGAGGTCAAGTACTGATGTTAATTGATTAAAGGCACTGGAGGGTGCTATCACTTCACAGAACCCAGTTCCACTGCTGCATAGTCCAGTCTTGGGGGACCCCCATAACCTTAGGCTCATGTGTGGCTATTTCAGAGAGTCATTTTCTATTAGTTAATGCTTTTGTGTATCTACCTTAGACCATCCACTGAATTTATTAAAAAGAAACAATCCACTGATTGAGTGTCTGGGAATTTTATAGGGCTGAAGAGGGAACCCTTTCATAGCCTCACCGCAGAACTAAAAGAGTAAACTCGGAACTCCAAGCATTTAGCGTGAAGGGAAAAACAGGCGTGAATTTGATCACTTTATTTTTGGCTATTGTTTGAAATCTGTCTACAACCTGAAAGCAGAACATTTCTTATGTGCCTTACTGTTATACATGTACACATAGGGAGGCCTTAATGCTGCCCGAGATTTCTCCTCCCTCTTTCTCTCTCACTGGACATTAAATTCAGTGTGTCAGGTGCTAGCTGGGTGTCATAAATTCAGGCAGACTTACGTGGGTGGGTGCAGAGCAAGGGGATAATTTGTGGCCAAAAAAGGGTATTTTTTCAGCATGGCTATAAAATGGGGTGAGAGAGGTAGAGAAAGAAGCAGAGAGAGAGGGGAGAGAGAGAAAGGGGGGAGAGACAGAGGACACACTTGGCACAGTAATCTGGCCAAACTCTCTCTCAGCCCTTGACTGCTGACATCACCTTCGATCAAGTGTAAACTATTACAAAGCAAAGGGCCGCCATTTATTTAACCCGTCCCCAGGAGAATAGGAAGGATGGAGGAGAGGATGGAGGAAGAGAAGGATCAGACAGACAAATGTCAGCTTTTCTCTAGGGATTTGCCCTCCTTCTTTCATGCAGTCTCCCTCACATGGCTTTTTTCAGTTTCTGTATGGTTCGCCTCCTCCATTTCTCTCCTGTTACTGCTTTATTTTTGTACAGAAACAGGAATGCAGAGGGTCAGAAAGTCAGGACAGGAATACTACAATTAAAACAAGAGTCTGAGATTTTAAATTGATTAAGTCTTTTATTTATATAGATTATATATCTACGCTTGATTTGAAAGATTACATCCTCCACATGCCTTTGTCTCATTATAAACCAAAGTAAATAAATGATTTGAGTCTTTCAACCCTAAAATTCATACCTAGGGACATCAGCAACATTGTGATCTCATTTCCCCCTTACCTTATCCATTTTTCTCAAATGAGAAAGATATATTTGAATACTAATATACACCCATCCATCCGTTTTCTAAGCCGCTTCTCCCTCAGGGTCGCGGGGACTAATATACATAATATAATATAAAAATCTGACAAATATGTTTGTTTTTTTTTATCTTGACACTCAAGATAAGCAAAATAAGAGTGGAAACATTCTTTACATCATGGCAGTTTGTGTTAAGTACCAGGGTTGCTAACAACCTGTGCATTTAAGAGTCAAAGCAATACAACGTAAATATATTAGTAAATCTTTAGGTTTGTTTCTTTAGCCCTGTTTGAGCTGGAAAACTTTTAACTGTAAAGTTCCTGTAATTTAAGTGACTACTGATCAAATCTGTGATTTTAATCCAGTGAAAATCTGCAAAGTTCATAGTAACAGTCTTCTTCAAACTAACGTGTTGGTACTGTAATAAAACCTGCCAACAGACAAGGCTGTGTTCTGTGTTGTTATTGTTATTGAGTGTGGTGTAATATTGACATGTACAACTGGGCTATGATGTCTCAATCAGGCTCTCTGTGATTATTTGGACAAATTGCCCAGATACTTTATACTTCAAAAACTGGCCAATTAAATCTCTTAGAAATTAAATTACAGGACATGCCAAGAATCAAAGAAATCGAGCTCCAATACTGCTCCAATTACATACACCCAATACCCCACATAAGCGCTTAGTTATTCTAAGGAAGTGGACCAAAACATGGTGCATGACAGTCAGTGGAACTCTCTTCGTATTTGCGAGTCCAAATCCAACATGGTAAATATCAGCATCTACCACATGCTTTAACTGAGATAAGATTAGATCGACTATGACTATGAAGTCGGATTTGAAGCCACCTATACGTTTAAGATGCACTACTTTTGGCTCGTTTTCAGCTAATTTAAGATCATGGCTAAAACATTCTAACAGTTGTACTGTTTTATGCATCATTAATGTTTTATATAATTTTATGAGTGCTTTTGTCTTTTTGCACCTGCCCAGGGACAACAGTTGAAAATTAGCCAAGCTGCATAAACTGACTATGTTGTCAGGTCTGAATTAGACTAAAAGTCTTAGACCAATATTGAAAGAACGATGCGCTCTTTGACACAGTTACAGACTACTCCATTTATTTCATGAATTTCAGAATAGAGCCATTCCCTCATCTCCCTCAGAGCTATAGGAAATCCAGTTTTGGGAAAATCAGAGCTAATCTCACTGACCTTCAGCCTCAGTCTGCTTAGAAAGGAGCAAAATAACACAGGCCAGAGTGCTTTCCGTACACACTGCATGTGCATCTGCCTATGCATTCAGGGGCACGAACAATGGCAGTAGAGCAAGCAGCTGAGAGAGCGAAGGAACGCAGAGCGTAGGTGGGACGCCTTCTTTAAGCAGGGAATCAGTTCTTCTGCTCCTGCGTCTTTTACACACCTACAGAAAGATTTCATTTAACCCACTGACTACACAATAGCATCACATCCCCCTCCCCACCCCTCCCTCCTGTGTTAAAACTTTAATACCACTCCATGTGTGCAGAGAGAGAGAGAGAGAGAGAGAGAGAGAGAGAGAGAGAGAGAGAGAGAGAGAGAGAGAGAGAGAGGTGAAGAGAAATAGACAAAGAGAAAGAGAAACAGATAAACAACAAAAAAAAACAGTAACACAAACAGTAAGTGAGAGTACCCTCCTCATTCTAATAAGCATTTCATGACGGGTCAGCCAATGAAGCGATGAATGTGGAGAGAAAGGAAAAAGCTGTGTTATTTCTACACCTTTTCAGCTGCCATATGAACCACGATGACGTCTCCCACAAACCTCACTATACCTCCGTACTATACCGCCCACGAGTCACGAAAGTCTTATAAAAAATAACTCTAAGCTTTGAAACTGAGACAAGGCAAGTCCAAGAAGTTAGATGCAAAGTTCAAGTCACAGAATATACAAGAAAAAAAGCAATTGTGAATTTATGCTCTATACACACCCAGTCTGCCTCAGGCCATTAAAGCAGGACAAATGCTTGTCTGTCATTTCTTCATTTCTCCATCTCCCTCATCACTGTGTCTGCATGTTCCCCCTGAGCTGCAGGCCTTTGTCTTCTACCGTCTCTTTTTCTCTCTCCTCTAGGTGTGCTTCATTCCCTTTTTCATTTGAAAACAGACTCTCTCCATTGCTTCTTTTTGTGCTTGTTTGGGTGAACTATGGCTGACAACTAATTTCCTCAACTAGATCACAAATACTATTCCCATTTAATCCTACACTATTCGAAATAAAGATTCTGTACAAATATATTTTTGTTCATCAAGGTACAAACAATGTAAATGTACCCTGAAAAGGTATAACAGTGGTTTTAATGGCCAATTGTGTACCTTGAAGAAATTATTCCCAGGTCTAAAGTAATTATTAGCAAATTATGATCCAACTATTTAAAATGGAACCATCAGACAAAAACGAGAAGCGTAGACAGAGTGTGGAGTTGATACCAATTAAATATATCTAAATGAATATGGTACAGTTATGTTCCCCAGCTAAAGGTACTAAAGAGGTACCCTTGATGGTACCACACCAGAGACATGAGGGGTACTGCCCCAATGACAGTTTCATGTCTCAAGCCTTCAGAACATTATCAGCATTCAATCTGAAGCTCCAGGTGCAGTAAAAAGATGGAAAACACTGAGATTTTATTCCTGATAGAGTAAAATACATTTTTTTGTGTGTGTTTTGTGTATCTGATGAAAACAACCTCACCCTCAACACGGACAAGACGAAGGAGCTGATAGTGGACATGAGGAAGGAGAGGAGACCTCATCGGCCACTTTTCATCTGGGAGCTCGAGGTGGAGAGGGTGAGCAGCTTTATGCTAGTCAGAAAGGCTCAACAGCGGCTGTACTTCCTGAGGAGGCTGAGGAAGTTTGGGATGTCTCCGGTGATCCTCAGCAACTTCTACAACTGCGTCATAGAGAGCCTCCTGACCAGCTGCATCACCGTGTGGTACGGCAGCTTGACCGTGATGGACTGTAAATGCCTACAGAGAGTGGTGAAGACTGCAGAGAAGATCACCAATACTCCACTGCACTCTGCAGAACATCTACAACCATAGAGTCCAAAGGAAGGCTGCCTCCATCATCAAAGACCTCACCCACCCCCAGCACGGACTGTTCAAACCTTTGCCCTCAGGCCAGAGTTATAGGAGTATGATGTGCAAGATCTCCAGACTAAAGAACTCCTTCTTCCCCACTGCTGAATCAGTGGGGGAAGTGAATTTCTGAATCAGAAATAACTATTCACACTTCGGTCTGCCCAGACTTAGGTACAGACGTGTGATGTGTATCCCACTGGTAAAGTCTTTCCTCAGGAATAACCTGCACCTACTGTCACTTTACTGTAGCACATGTTTACAATTGCACTACTGCACTTTACCACTCATTTCTGCTGCAGATAATCATGTTCCCGGCAAGGCACAGCACTATCCATACCACTGTAATTTATACATTGTAACCTAACCTGTTGTAAATTTAAAAACCTCTATTAGTAGCCTATATTTAGTGCGTTATTTCTTGATTAATATATATATGCTTGTATATATACTCTTTTGTATTTTTAATGTTATATTTGGCATTCTTAGCGAGGAGCAAAGTAAGCTTTTCATTGTATATAAGGAAACTTGTTTCCTCTGTGCAAATGACAATGAACACTTTGAACTTGAACGTGTTGTCTTCCGTTTTTTGTACAGTTTTCTGTAATACTGTACTTACCCCTCTTTCACAACAAAAGCTAAAATGGACCTATCAACATTTCAAACCATAAACATTTTCCATGCCTGCTGTGGCAGTATGCTTTAGCCTAGTTTATTAGGTAGGGTGTAAAGTTTGTTGGTTTTTTTCTCATCTTTGACATCTTAGCTGTCTCAGTTATGTCATTATCTTCATTGGAAAAAAGTTTTGGCTGTGGTGAGCAGATGCAAGCTTTATAGTGGAGGGTTTTGCAGTGTTGTTTTAGTTTATGTAAATCCAGGGATCTGAAGTGTATGCAGTATTGCTATTGTTTTGTATGACCACAGAGTAAAAGTGTCGATGACTGCATTGTCAGAAACAGACAAAAGCCTCACGTTAAGGAATTGTGGTACATTGCCTGCCCAACCCCCCCCCCCAAAAAAAAATCTGCTCTCACACATACACTCACACAAAAACTAAATCTTTTTCTTTTCAAGTGAGTCCAAGTCATCTTAATGATAGTTATTTGTGACACTCGTTGGTTACACCCCCACCCCCCCGAGCTAATGGGCAACTGGCTAAAACGCTCATTAATCTCAATATCACAGTTAACTGCGTTTTTCTCCCTCATGACTGATACTATTTCCATGCCTGTGAGAAAATGGCTTTTACAATTACCATTATGTAGCAACAAATCATATTTTGACGTGGCAGAAAACAGCAGGTCACAATCAATAGGGCACGCTGTGAACTTTGACATTCAGTAAACGTCAGGCAATATTTATATGCGTAGCTGAGCGGCCAATGAAAACGCAGTCCCACAGATTACTAAATAGAATAACAATCGCTTCAGGAGTAGTCTGTGCATGGGGGTGTCAGCCAGTGCCAGTGAGAGAGAGATTAAATGAGTGTGCTTATTTGCTGGTGTGTGCTCTGACTGGTGAGCATGGAGAATGCCACAGGCCCTCTTTCTCTCTTTCTCTCTCTCTCTCTCTCTGTCTCTCTCTCTCTCTCTCTCTAATGAAGCATGTGATGTGTGCATGAGATGTGTGGCGGCATGCAAGAGAAAACTAGAGGCACAGAAATGTCTGCACCACAATTTTTTTTTATTATTTTATTTTTCCGAATGCATTCTGAGCTAGCCTTATCGTGAAGGAATGAACTCGCTATTACCACAACAGCAAACATCCCTCAAATATACTGCAGTGGCAGCAGGCTAAACTAAGCGAGACAGACAGTTTGGAAGTTATTTTTCACCTGTAAAAGGCTGACCTCCTCACTCGACAGGTCCACAAACACTCTGGCACGGTGGAGGGAAGTGTGCCTTTCCAAAACAACAGTAAAATCTACACAATGCCAAAGTGAGCGATGTCAAACTGGCACCTAGTAAACAGAGTGAGCTTACACAGTCCAGTGCAGCCAATGTGCCAGGATTCACATTGTGCAGGAACGTTTATAGAGTGCATTAGTCGCCCTCCTTAAGTTTATCATGCAGGTATCCACTCACCCATATTCAGCCCAGAAACTGTTACTCTCTCTAAGCACACCCACACAGCCTCCTACCATTTTTATAGAAAAATAACAACCCTGTCACTACTGTTTTTCATTTTTCTTCTATTCCTTTCTTTGTGTCCCTTTCCCTTTCTTTGATTGATTGTTTTAATTTTAAAAACACACTTATCTATTTATTTTTTTCTGTTTTTTTCCCCCTCCACAGACCTCCTATCGGTCAGGGCCAGGTCACTCCATTCCAATTTTGGCGTAAAATAGGAAAATGCAAAAAGATACTTCCCCTCTCTCTCCCCGCCTTTGTTCTCCTCGCTCTTTGGTGCCTCCATTATTTTGACCTCCACATTTTAAAATAAGGTGAGGAGAAAGGGTAAGAAAAGCATTGAAAATTATGCAGCCTGGGTGGTGTGAAATGAATTGTAAGAAGTGCAAAACATAAATGTGCAATGTGAAAAGGACCCTGTGAAAAGCAGCTGATTCAAACTCATGCAGGCAAAGAGCTCCCCTGAATGGCTAAATTACAGTAACATACGGTTACACACACGAAAAAAAATAAAAAATTATTATTCACTAAAATGTCCATGCACACAAAACCATGCACTTACTCTCACTTAACCCTGCAAGACCCCATAACGCAACAAGCTAGACCTGAGCAATCTTGATAAAATTCAATATGAGGACACTTTTTGAATATATCACAGTACTTGATGCTATTTAGGGTGGCATTAATAGAGTTCTGAATATTGCTACTCTATGATAAAACAATGTCTTACAAATCTGGGAAAGCTTTGATTGGACTGTTTTGTTGTTTTATTCTATTAAGTTTATGCCAAATGAAATTGCGCACAGTTGATTTTAAATTGTGGATCATGACTGGTGATGTGGACAGATGCTCAAGTACTGGGTTAACCATTCAAGGTGCCAGCATTCAGATACTAAAGTCACTATTCAGCATTCATTATATTTCATAAAGGGAAGATGGAGAAAATATACGAGCCAACAATTCAGAAAAAACTCTGAAGAGGCAGTCTCAATTACTCATCCAACATGAAAACTTACTGACTTCATTCTGCCGGTTTTGAATAAAATTTGCTTTCAGGAATATTTCTGTGTTAACATATCAATAAGGAAAAAGTGTGGCATTTTACTGCAAAGCCCAGAGTTTAGCGTACTGAATTCAATTAGCTAAATTCAATAGATAAATAGCAATTTTGTATTAAAATGTACAGAATTGGGTTCTCTGTAGATGTCTTAACTTATTTTCATGTAGAAAATCAACAGAGCATGTCATTTTACCAGGGGTGCCCAAACCTTTGCATATACAAATGTACAATATTTTTTTAACCATCAATACTGCTAAAATAAAAACATTTATAATGTGACACCAAAATAGGTATAATACTTTAAGTACTGGAATGCATCACTGAGCATTACCTTGGTTTTTGTGTACATGCTTTCTTTCCTTACTGCTCTGCGCTCATTTTACACTTATGTGACGTGTGTTACTGATCTTCAAGCTAACTTTAGGTCAGAGCAGAAAATTTTGCCTTGTCAAACACTCGTAGATCTCCAGCTAGGTGGCTCAGTAATAACAACGCTACTCTTGCTTCTGTCTGACTGGCACTGTTAGCTTTTCTGCCATCCAAGCATCGCTCATTTGGAAGCAGATTTGGGATTAATATGTTACAAAGTAGCCTGCAGGCAGTAATTCACTGGAGCCTCTCTGCACCGTCTCAAACGACCCATCACAGTCACACTAACGTCCTTAGATCTTTGTCACGACTTTAGTCTTCTAGCAGAGTTGGATGAAAGACACTCTGAGGATATCACTACCAACTACATAGACGTGTTGATTTTCCTGCATGCCAGAGATGTTTGACAGCAAGTAATTCTTCAGAGGGAGTGGTGATATACAAGCTTTTGTCAATAGCGACTGGTCACTAAGGGCATTAATCAATGTACAGAGCTATGGACTTCTCTAACTATAAGCCTGAAGTGAAATTATCTTAAATCTAATTAATATTCCTAACATCTAATGTAACATAATATGTAATATAATATCTAAACTACTAACACCTAATATAATACTCTGACCAAGTTGTCAAACCAAGCACAAGTTCTATTTTGTACTAATGAGTATATGGAGAGTAGCTTCTGGCAATTGCAGCGCATATCTGTGCACAGTGTATGCAATACAGCAGCTCGTTCATGCCGCTATGTCCCCGGGGCTTTATTCTAAGCACCATAACATGGTGTCAGAAGTGGTCTTATGGGTAATACATACTTTAGCGTATAAGTTTCTTTCTTTGTCACTAAACTGTCCTGGTTATCCTAACTAGCAATGGCTGCTAATAACATTTCACCACCCATGCCACTGAAACTCTCAGAGAACATGTGCACAAATTGGGAGAAGTTTTGGCCAAGTTTGAGGATTATGCCTTAGCTATTGAATGATCAAAAAAGTCCAGGGCAGTGCAAGATTTAAAGACTGTAATAGATGTACTTCAGCAATACATCAACAGTTGGTTAAGCTGTCATCATCCACAGTTTCCCAGTGTCATTACTGAGATGTTAACCACAGTTGGGAAGGAACACCGCCAATGTAAGGCATGCGGCTCTAAGAACCATTTCACCAGGGTCTGCCTAACAAGAAGATGAAAGTAGTCAGAGGGTGAATTACATACAGTTGATGACAGTAAGTTGGAATCAAATGATGCTTTAAGCAGATAGCTATTTACCACTGAGCACACTGGCTCAGTGCAGGCAAAAGGTAAAATATGCCGTTAAATTACAAATTCAGCATAAATCTCAGCAAGACCAGCTGGACACTGGCACTAAGGCTCATTACATCATATGTAAAAAATAAAATGAGACTTGCACCCAAAGCTCAAGTATTTCCAAGCAACACAACTATATTCTAATCAGCTCATGTCTTCACTTGGAGTCCTTACAAAAGCATGTAATGTGCCTGGCAAAATGCATATACTTGGGAGTTTTCACGGGTCCACATGCAAGAACTTCGCCTCATTCAGTTCACAGTCCCAGCCAGTTTGAATGCTTTGGTTAGATACTGCCACAATGGCTCATCACCATTCAGTAAAGAGATGGTCCTGACTATACAATTCAGTCAGTCCCTGTCAACGTGTACCTTGTTTGGATGAATTTGTAAAGTCAGTGCAGTGCGCCCCTAGAATGTCCCAATGGCCTTGAAGACTGCTGTCAAAGTGCAGCTCGATCAGTATCATGCAGATGACCATATAGCTCCAGTGACATAGCCTTCCAAGCGGATCAGTGGTATGGTCATTGTAAAGAAACCAGAAAAAACCCTGACTTTTCAATGACTCAAAGCATCTCAATAAGGCCCTTTACCAGTCACATTACATTATGCTCACTCTTGAAAACGTGCTAAACTTCCCAAAGACAATGCCTTCACATTGGAGGATGCCAGAGATCTCTTCAGTGCAGATTTGATGAAGAAAGCAGTCGTCTAGCATCTCCGTTCCCTCAGATGTATACCAGTAGAAGCAGCATGAGCTATTGGCCAGCTCAATGGTGTAGAGCCTAACATGGATTACATCCTTGTTGTCAGGTGTGGTGATTCACAGCTGGAAGTAGGCCATGACCAAAGCGCAAAGCCGCTTGGTGTCATGAACAGCTGCAAAGAGGTCAAACTCAGGCTCGCTGTCAAGTATCAGCAGTCCATTTCCATGTTTACATTTGGTCAGCAGATGGCCTCAAGGCAGACCTAGAGAAAATAAAGACGGTAATGGACATGCCCACCACCATCAGATGCTAAAGCAGTGCAGTGGTCTGTGTGATTTGTTACATATCTCACTTGATTCTTGCCTGGACTGTCGGAGCTGTGTCAAAGCCATTGAGGAGACTGACAGACAAAGACCTTGTCTGGCAGTGGCTCCAAAAACATGACACAGTGCTACAAGAAATAAAGCACCTTGTCACATTGGTCCTGCAACACTATAACGTGTCCAAGCCAGTGACAATACAGAGCAAAGCTAGGCAACACGGTCTCAGGTGCAGCCTTAAAGCCGGATGGTTGGCAGTTGGGTATGCATCCAGGGCCAATTCTACATGGAGAACTACATACAAATTAGAAAAAATGTCTTACCATTATGTTTGCAGGCCAGCATTTGTACCATCACCTATATAGCAGTGCCAAAGTCACAGCAGAAACTGCCTATGGCCTGTTGATAGCCATTTTCAGTAAGCCTCTTCTACATGCACCAAAGTGCCTCTAGAACATGCTCTTAGCGCTACAGAATAACAGTCTTGAGGAGGTATTCAAGGCTGACCCAGAAACATACTCAAGTGACATGCTGAGCAGGGCTATGGTGCCTGATACACAAACAGTATCAGCACAGTGGACGCACACTGCCTGTGCACATCCTCCAGTACAACTCTCTCAATATGACTGCTTAGCATCAGAACCCACACAGAACAAGACATACAAATCCCACAGCATAAAACTGGCTTGAGTGCAAAGATGACAAGCTTGGACACCGAGCTTCTGTCATGCAAAGATGAGCTCAGTGTCCCGAATATCATACTGTTTAAGGGCCAGACGACCTTTATTCCAACGTTTCACCATCCAGAAATGTTCACCATTGCATTGCACCCAGTGTCATTGACCAGCTGTGCCACAGAAGACAAGTTTTGAAGTTTATATATGATCAGTGACCTTCCTTACCTCGTTACTGGAGATGCAGCGAGGACAAAACCACTGTCAGGAGATCACACAGGTGTGCGGAAATGTGGAACTTCTGTACAAAAAGTTGAGTCCCACCCGCACCTGGTCGAAGTGGATGGCTCCTTGTTCTGGAATTGCCGAATAGCTGAGCAATTAGCTTCCACCTCCACTGTGCAGCCATCTGTCTTATGCACCCAAAGTCCACTGCCCGCTGATGACTAAATTGAGTGCATGGACCAAAATTCATCAGAACTCCCAACTACCTCCAACTACCACCATCACACGCACACTTGAGTCTGCCCAGCCTTGCAAACCTCAGGGACACTGTGTCATCGCCAGAAGTGTGTCTATAATTCCCAGAACACTGGTGGAGTAACATTTCAGTCTAAAAAAAAAAAAAAGCAGCAAAACAAAACTCACAGATACGAGTTGATTGTTGGAGTTTTTGAGGAAGTGCGATTGAAGTTTAATCTTTGTATTTAGCCACATAACTTGTTTATACACAGAGAAAACAGTTCCACGGCACCAGCGACTGCTGAGGACTTTTACTATGACACAGGTAGATTCTGGCAGTTGCGGTGTAATTCATAGAGCCGCTGTGGTCCCCGTTTCACTCCTTCTCACGTTCTGCCTCTTTTCTCTGCTGTTGTGGTTTAGCTTTTGCTTCGTCAGGTCATACTAGCTCGATAACACAAGCTTGCAAAATGAGCAGATATTAACTGCAGAATTCCCTTTTAAAAAATGAAACCAAATAAAGTGTGAAATTTAATTAGACATAGGCCAATAACATAACCAGTGTCTGATTTAGTGGTCTTCGATGTGCTTTTGTGGGATACATGCAAGACTAGACGTGGTTAGCCTTAACATTTAGCTTTAGCATTATTCTGTCTTTATTAATGGCTGACTTGCTGTTAAACGCGTGTCCTTGTGCTCTGTATTAACAGCAGTTCTGTAACGTTACTGTCTGATTTCGTAGAAGCTGAACGCATTTAAAGGAACGATGCTGGGGCTTTATGTCCACACACTTTCTTTCAGAAACTACATTTCCTGTAATGTCTGTGTCTTTTAGCCCATCAATCAAGGTTAAAACAGGAAAATTCAAATCTTGTCTTTTCTCTGTAATTACAGTGGGGCACAGCAACATTTTACACTGTGCCTAGTGACAAACTGATATTTCTTATTTTGATTGTTGAAAAAAATTAACATTATTTAACTGATTTCTAGACAGTGTTTCAGGTCAAGGATGCACAAGTTTCCTGGCTCAAACACTTAAACTGGCAATTTAATGATAACTGTAATAATCTGCACCCCTGTTTTAACTCATTTTCCCTGGTGAAATGTTCTTGATCCTACTGGCAGATTACTGTACTTGTCAAGCATTATTTCTGTCAAGACCAGTTCTTTTTCACAAAGTATATTTGTATATTATATCCCTGCAACCCAGAAGGATAAGCAGCTTAGAAAATGTGTGTGTGTGAAGTATATATATATATATATATATATATACAGTTCACATTTTCCCACTATAGGGAACATTTAAATTACATTTTCCTGCTAATTTTTAGTAAACAGTTTCTATTTAATTTAGTTTCTATTTAATATGTTTAGTTTAATACATTGGAGGAATAAGCACAAAACATAAAATAACATTTTTGCCCAGGTCATAATTTATGTGTTTTTTTTTTCAATATGTTAAATTCAGAAAATAAATAGTAATTGTACATTAAGTGTACATTAAGAAGTGTGATATCTGCGGAGGATGTGTTAAATAATTTTCACTTAGAAAATCTACTGACTTGACAAGTTTTCACTTTTTGCTGTGCATATTTTGTTTATTTTTTTAATCTCTGAGAAGGAGAGGTAAAAAATGTCAAACATCTGTCTGCAAACATTCAACCAGGCAACTCAAGTGACTCTGTGATGCCAATTAATGTAACAGCCAGGTTTTTTTTTTAAAGGAAATAAAAAAAAAACAACGTGTAGAAATTAGATGTGGGAGTGTAAAACCAGTTTAAGCTCTTTTTTATTTTTTTTAGAAGTGCAAGTATAAACCAAGATCCACCTAGAGACCTTTAAAAGTGCATAACCGTACGCATTCAGTCTGCCACACATGTCGACAAGGTGGCAGACTTGTGAGAAAGAAGCACTGTTTTCCTTTTTTTTTAGGCCTAATTTTCCTCAGGAAACTTTAAAAACAAATTAAGGAAGGTAAAAAATTGTATTTGGTTTCCAACAGATTATTAGATACGCTTACACTAAGCAAATGTTACTGCTGCGGTCACAGCTCAACACACTGCACCCAGTATGCCTGCTGTGCCCAATAAGCTAATTTTATTATGAAAGTCAATGGTCCCATTTAAGGGAGTAAGCAAATTTTTCTTTTTACATGTTCCCATTTGTGAGTCATTAGCATACATTCATATTTTCTCATTCAGATAGTCACATTAAGGATGAATATCCAATATTTAAATGCATTTTTAACAGCTACTGATATTAGAAAAGAATACACAACTCAAAAGCCCTAACCCACTGCACCTGGAGCTAAATTATATTTTAATAAAAACATTATATTTCCCTTTTATTAGAATCAGAGACTTTGAGACAAGGGTTGATTACCATCTTTGCAATTCTCATAAATATTCCTTAGACATGTAAAGAAGATTTTTGTGAGATTGTGAGTGCTGAAACAAACTACAGCCCCCATGAAAGCTGTCAGATATGTTTAAGCATTAGCAGTCCTGGATAGGCAAAATGTACTAGTGCTAAATGTACTAGCAGAGTGTAAAAACACTGACTGTGAGAGAACTGCTAAGAAAACCACACCATGAAACCATAAAACAGGCACTGTCTTCATGTGCTTGTCGGATAGTCTACACTACACATCAGGAGAAAAAAAATAAAAATAAATATATATATATATATACACACATACACACACACTCACACACACACACACGTATACACACACAGGCAGGATCCTGTGTCATTGGGGTGTTACATCTCAGTACCTTTTGTCAGAGAAAATAACTGTACCATAATCCAATTAAAGTATATTTTCTAAGTCGTACTGATTCCACACACCCAGTCTCGTCTCCAGGCTTTTCATTTTACTGCTTCGTTTTAAAACATTAGGTTATGAGAAATATAGAAATATTTACACACACACATACATACACACATATATACAAAGAAGTTGTTCTTACCTGTGGAACTCAAACTCTATAAATCCTCCCTCAGTGTATGATACTACGGTTCATCTGTGCAGTCCTCAGTACCAAATTGTACTGTTCCACTGGACCACTGATTAACTGCAACTAACTCAGCACTGTCATGTATCATGGCTATAATATTGGCCAAATATTTCTATTCATAAATAGTCTCAATGTATGTTTTCAACTTGTGATTTTCACCAAGGTCTTTACATTGCAAATATTCACCAGCTGAAACATGAATGAAAATGAAACTGATCTCAACAGGGAAAGTGCCAGACTTAAATAAAAAGAGACGGTGAACTTGCTGGTAAAGTCACGAGTAGGAACTCCACCCAGTGCAGCAGCCAGAACAATCAGACAATCCAAAGGTTTTGTGCACAGTATTTGAGCCAAATGCTACTAATTATTCATGCAATGTTTGTCATTTTCATACCAGTGACTTCAAGTATGTTTTTGAAACATTAATTTGGCTTACAGTCTCAGGTTGTCATGTCTCTACCCAATCAGATAGACAGGAGCTGATCTGGTGTGAGCAGAAATAACTGCTGTCTGTTATAATGTCACTACTGCTCACTACATCTGTGAAGAACACCGAACCTTAGTCTAGCAAGGTAGCAGTAAGAAGCAAGTGACATTTTGTAAATTTCACATAGTGTGGCAACAGCAGCTGTAAACAAGTGCATTTGTTTGTATAATCCAGTATAAAAATAGTAGTTTATTGAGCTGCTCTCACCAATCAAGAAAACGCAAAAGTTTGTTGGATGTGAAATGTCCCACCTTTAATCTGAAATGGACATGGTTAGTGGTCTAGCCATTGGATTTGACTACCTGTCTGGTCATTTGTGTAGGTCAGCAGTCCGTGTAGTTTTTTCTAATGTAACTGTCCTGAACTCAGTCAAACTGATTGTTGGTCAATGTTCTGTAAACTGGGCATGTTAACTAAATGTATGAGTACCGTATCACTAGTACGTTCACCAATAGCCAGGAAATACAGCAGAGCAAGCTGACCCATCCAAACAGACATACATGTGCTTAGGCCATAAATTTATCTTGGTAATGGCTATCTGAACCCAAACAACTGATGGTTAGGATTTAGTGATATGACCATTTTATTGAACTGATGAAGACTAACTGAACTCTACTTGCAGAGATGTAATTAGGATGCCTTTGCGTTCAAGTGTAGTTGGAAACATAAAGCAGCCAATTTGTGAAATACAACCTGAACATCAGCAGGTTAACTGGTTTGATCTACTTGGGCATTTTTCTAAAATTTCCCTCATTTAAAAACACACAGAACCAAAGGTTAAAGAAAGCAAATGTGACTAATTTAAATGTACTTGAATATAGAAAAAATGAACAATTGTTGAAAGAACTGCTTACCCTGTCCTTAGGTCAGGGACGGATCATGGCCTTGCAAGGTCTCTGAGCACAAGAAGTTGTAAGACTCCCCAACCACTCATACAGTAGTACCTAAGCACAGAGGTAGCAGAAGTAAGTCCCTTACTTAAGTAAAGTACTACAGATAATGAAAAACTCAAGTAAAGCATAAAAGCTCATAAATGTACTTAAACCTGTGGGGCTTCACAGGTCTCTGAGGAAGCCTGTGCTAGTTTTCACCCTCCAAGTACTGGTGGTATGGTGTTATTGGGGGAGTCCTAACTAGCGGGTGAAATTGGATATGACCAAATTGGGGAGAAAATTGGTAAAAATCCAAAAGTAAAAAAGTATTTCTTTAAAAATCATTTCTAATGATAGATACTAGATTTTTTATTTCAAACAATTCCTTCAAGTAAGGCCAGGGCAGGAGTGGGACATGTTTTCAGACCAGGAGTTAGGCCTTATTCACACATACTGCGAGAGTCTTGCTTTTCATTTTGATGCCCATGTTAAGTGGTCAGCTTTCGCACACAGGTTCTCCGAGACACCACTGTTTATAGAATAGCCCCGGCGCCGTCATGCAGCAAGATACACTGAAATAAGCCAAGAAATCAGTGACAAACCGAAAACCGCGTTGAAACGTTGAAAATGCTATTTTTACCATTTTAAATTTTCTTTGTGATGCAATATTAGTTAAACATTCCGTGCTGCAGATTTGCTGGTTGGTCAACCGGGCTTGAACCTTTTGCCTAATCACAAGTCAGAACAAATATGCCGTACACTTTTGTAAATGATATCTTTGATGAACAGTGACTGATGTGATCATTTATCAGTCTGGAAGAAGGACTGACTATCATTTTCAAACGCTGTATGTGTGAAAGGCTGCGTCTACTGCGTTGCTCACACCACGCACAAGCAGTATGTGTGAAGGCCTTCCACACACACACACACACACACTCACACACACACGCACACACACACACACATACACACACACGCACACACACACACACACACTCACACACACACACACATACACACACACGCATGCACACACACACATACACACACACGCACACACACACACACACACACCCCAAATGCAGCACCTTCACTACGAAGCATGCTCGCTCAGCACAGATACAACTTCAGGAGACTAAACCAAGTTAAATTAAGAATAGAGACTTATACAACGTTAAACATACAAACTTAAAACCTCGATATTGCTGCGGCAGTTGTTTTGGGAGCACGTCATACGTATTAACATTTTACCATCACACACACAGAAACAAAAGGAAGGCTCAGCTCAAATGCTTACATCTCAAATGCAAAATGAACATTGTACTGTTGAAGATATGATGACAACAGTTGATCATTTATATCTTGAGACTCGTCCTTTACCAAATTTTGACTGAGTTCTTTTTAAATGCTCTTTCAATGAGCTCGCAATCATCAGATTCATCTACGTGGGGAAGGCCTCCGAAACGCAACTGATGTTAAAAAATATTTTTCCACATATTCCATACTATTACACTTTTCTACCAAAGAGGTCTAGAAAATCCCGCAAACGTATGTAGTGTAGCTTTAAGACAAGTAAAAGAGGTTTAGAAATAAGTTAAATCATCTTATCATATTCTCACAGTCTCATAACGAGAAAAATATAGGTATACTGAGATAGAGTTCCACTTGCCAAGATGTCATTTTCCAGAGTGAATAAGAAAATGCTAAGCTTTAGAGGCCTTTCTCACTGCCTCTTCAACACAGACATCTCCGTAAGTTTGCCACGAAGACGGAAGCCTATATCAGAAAGCCACAGTGAGTGGGTTGCCAACTAAAACTCACAATGTCTCACGAAGCTGGAAATGACATTCATCATGTCACCTCAGGCAGCTGTTTGGAGGTGTAACACTGCAAAGTCTTCAAATACTTTTTCACCTTCACCGAGACCCAATCAATTACATTCATGCACTTAAAATGATTTTGTATCTGAACTCACACACCAAGAAGTGACTTGTGCACTGATCTCCCCCCAAAGAAACTAAATTAAAAAGAGCGACAGGGGGTAGACAAAATAATACCAAACAATATATGGATATATAATAAAGGCTTGGTGTGCGTTTTGTCTTCAGAGCAGCCTCAGTCCTTCTTATGTTGATGTTTTGAACCATTTCTAGTGGGAAATTATTAGTGGGATGTTATTCAAGAGTAACAGACCCTCATGTATCATGTTGAACAATTGGGAGCAAGCAATGTGGGTTGAAGACTTTTTCTAAAGAAATTCAATCTGCATGTAGAAAAGGAAAGAACAAAGGGCAACACATCACAACACAGTTCTTCCTTCAGCTGCTCTAAGGTCCCAGTTTTGTGCTGATTACAGCAGGCACTGCACAGCACTAGTTGCAGCAGTTTCCAAATGGCAGGCCCATCATAAATATCATCGCAGTGAAACTAATGATGTGCAGTTTGGCGGAGGCCGAGTGAGGGACGCTTTCAGTTCAGTTCAGTGGACGTTTTTTAGGCAGTTGCTTCAGCATCAACCTAGAGGCCTGTCAGGCAGCTTTCAGCCCGTCTTCCTTCCCAGGGCAGCTTTTCCATGTTGTTATCATTTTGGACACTGTCTCTCTCGACACATTTTCATTTTTTTTTTTTTTTTTGCTGCTTCTTTGACTGGCTCACTGTTTGCTTCTGCTTCAATAGCATTATTTTCTCATTTAATAGCAATGATAGCCTCTTATCTCTAGCACTGAACTAAATTTGGACAGCAAACATGTCTTTGCTGATCAACTGTGTCTGGGGAAAGTTGAAAGTTTGCCTAACCATTCCTTTAATATGCTAGCTGTTTTTAGTTACAGTATGTCAAGCTGTGTGTGCTTGACATAAAGCTGTGAACAACTCAACAAGGTTTGAGGCCTGTGTGTGATCATTTAGGCATGAACATATATAAACCTCCATTATTTTTTAGTTGCATTAGCCCTGTAGCTCCAATGCAACAGTAAAGAAACAAACATCAGACACTAAACATGCATCATCTTTAGAGACACCCTTTTTTTCTTCAATGAATACAGCTAAGACAGCCGTCCTTACGTTCAGCACTGGCTAACTCTGTGGATCAAGTGTATCTGCAAGTCAATGGCCCATTTCAGTGACTTTGTGAAAACCTTCACGTCTCCATATGCCTCACTCTTCTCATCACTGCTTAGCCTGAACTCATGGCAGGCACCTGCTAGACTTCTCAAACTCAGCTCCTGAAGGCCCTCAGCACAGCACACTCCTCTGCCTTCCTAGTTCTGACATGCCCTGAACCTACTTTATATTTATGAGCCAAATCAGTTTTACTGAAACAGAGAACACACTAAATGCAGCGCTGTGACGTTTAAGAACCATGCATGTGTATGTGTGGTTTAATGTGCAATCCAGTGTCCACCAATCATCATTACAAGAACTGATCGTATTCAGGCGACGTCACAATTGCACTCCCACCATTTTGGTAGGCAACTTCAAGTTCATTTAGCTGTGCTGTGGCTGGGTGTAATGAGATAACAAAGCCATAAACAATCCAGCAAAGGCAGTAAAACAAGTTTTTTGAAGTTTATTAATCTCATTTTTACATCACATTAACCAGTGTGTTTGAGTGTATTGCCTTGATTTCATTTGATTTGTTCCTGTAGTGATAACAAATGAAAGCTAAAATAGAAATGCCTGAGCTTTCTCACTATATAATCATTTTTTCATTCCAAACCACATGCTAGCACACTATATAATATGCAAAAATAGTGCATGTATAATCAGAATTATAGTTATAATTATAATCAGAATGCTGATGCATTTGTTGAAGTAAATGAGTGCATTTATTAAGTTAAGCTGATGTTGGCTTTGTGTTTGCCAAGTTTCAAAATTTATTCTATGTTTAAGGCCTAAGTGTAACTGCAGCACCATTTAAGGTGGAACAGAAAATTCAACTGAAAAGCTGACAAATAGGAAGCTGACTTGAACTTGGCAGGGTTGCAGCTGCAGTAACAGTGATGAGACGAGCTCTATCAGACCACAATCAGAGTTACAGTTCGCCTACCAACATGGCCACGTGGTCTTCTTAGTGACATAATCGAATAATATGAATACACATGAACATAAAGCTAGAGTCTGTGCATATAAAGTCAGTGGGTTCAAGGCATAATATCATAAATGTATAACTTACATATACACTAAAATGACTCTTACATCATGACACCCAAGATAAATATCTATGCACAGTTATATTGATTAAACTGATGAATTGAGGACTGATGCTACAGCTACAACATAAATGTGTTACTCTTGCTCTCAAGGGCTGCAGTTGGCTTCTACTAGCAGCATTAGGCATAAACCTTCTGAGTGGCAGATGTCAATGCAAGGACCATAAATCAGTTTGTGTCTGTCCCTCCTGCACTAGCCACATGTGAAGCATTTTTGTCACATAGCCTTTGCTCACTCTTTTTCCCCCTCTCTCTCTGCTCACTGAGAGGGCATAAGTGCAAATCAAAACGATTAAGTGACAGAATAAATTTGCTTCTGGAAATACATCACCCACTTCCTCTCTACTTACTGCTAGGCAGGAGCATAGGCCCCTCAACGCACAAAAAAGAGGAAGAAAACCCTGGGACTAGGTGTTCCAATTGCATTGTACCTCATTTCAATTTATCTTTTGGAAGACATTCCAAACGGGACTCCTAAAGCTACTTCACACCAGACAAAACCATTGCTTTTAACAAAGATGTACACTTTCTATATGTGCCACCAGTCAGAGACTTAGTTGATTACATAGTGGATGACGTATGGCTTGAACTGTGCACACATTTACACACAGAAGGTTTAGGTTTAACAGACAATTGCCAACATTACAAGCCCAGTGGTATCACAACTTATTTCACCTTGCTGATTTTAGCTCATACACATTGAGTTTGTGAAAAGTTAATAAGCTGACATCAAACATAATGAACATTCTAATTCAGATGTCTCATAGTATTTAACATAAGAATGTATTACTTAAACGTATTGTATGCATTTTACCTCTGTCTCTCAGACAGCTAAAGCTAAAGTACTGTTTTTTCCTGAGCCTTCTTTTTTATATCTAATTTGGTTGTTTATTATTTATTTATGAGTGTTATATTTTGCAGTCTGCTGGCAGCAATTCTTCTCAACTCTTGAAACCAGGGATACTTGATTACCAGAATAGCTTAAAGCATCTCAAGAGCTATTCCAAATCTACTAACACTGCATGACTTCTATATAAGGCTGACGGGAGGTGAGATTAAAAGCAAAGGAGTTGCATTGTGGTGTTTTGTCAAAGTAAGCTCAGTGGAGCAGTGAAATGGACAGGTCAAGTGTTTATCAGGCAGCTGTCTCAGAGGATCTCTCTCTCTCTCTCTCTCTCTCTCTCTCTCTCTCTCTCTCTCTCTCTCTCTCATATGTGTAATGCTGGTCACAGGTTATGACCCTTGGCTTACTAACTGCCTCGTGCCAGTATGACATTTTTGTCCTGGACCACCGTGTCACACACATTAGGGTCTCTATGGGTCTTCTGAGGTCAGTATGTCATCTTTAAATCAATGAAATGTTGTCAGCTGGTGGAAGTGAATGCAGTGTCAGGGTTACAGTGAAAAGCTGGGTCAGACCACATCAGAACACACACAGACACACTCGTGTACAGGTAAACCTGTGAATGTACACACTGCCTTAACCCCTTTGTACAGGATTTTCTGTCCATTTTATTCACAGCATCGCCATGTTTGTGGAGAAGCGTGAATTGCTTTCACAGCAGGGAGTTACAATCCCTACAGCAAGGGTGGCAATACTTCTGTGCCTTGAGATTTACTTTTCCCAGTGGACAGGTCATTGTGATCTACCTTTAGAAAAAAGCTTTTTTAAGGCACCTTTGTGGCCTGTATTGATATTCAGCTTATTGTCAGCCAGGTTTGTGCAATCTGAACCACTTTTTTTCTTCTTGAGTTCACTTTGAGCTGGGAATTCATCATTGTAGTTTCTGTGTACAGTTTGGAAATGCCTCCGTACGTTCCCCTTCTTTGTAAGTGTGGTGGCTACAAATCGAGGAAATGCATGTGGAGTTTTACATTGTAAAAAATAATTTCTCCACCCGCTCTGCATGGAAGGGGTAAGTTGTCAGTTTCTGTCAGAGTCAGTGTAGGTTACAAAAAGAAAATGCAAAAACGGTGCTACACTAACTGGCAACCGATAAATCCAAAGTTACTAGATTAATAGAGAGGCAAACTCACAGCAGTGCTTTAGGTGGCTGTGGCATGGCCATGGTAATAAGTAGTACAAGCAGATAGTGATCACATTTAATGCTGGTCAGTCAAGTTTGTCTTACACGCAGGTGTTGAAATTTAGTAGCCTGTTTAAAAGAGGCGCAATATATCAACGTGCACTGTGCAATCTGCATATTGGGCACCCCTGCCCTACTGTTTCACCCCTCGTTGGTCATCAGCAGCTCAAATCTGAGTCACAATGTTTCACACAAGAGAGGCAACAAGGTCTTAGAGTTATGGAGAAAATGTAGTTATGTGAATCAGAAAAATCTGAATTTACATTCCGCTGATGAAATTCCACTAGCACTGCAGAAAGAGGCTACTGGAATATTCCAGTATCGACCAAATCTCTATCATCGCTGTCAAAAAAACCCCAAAACAAAACAGTATCTCCATTTTTTTGCAATTTTTACTCAGCAGCTGGTCTTTACATTGTTTTCTTTGGACTGATATGAGCACTGAGCGCTAATATGTTGCATCTGTTGTTAATTACCATGGGAAAGAAAATGAAAAACTCACTTATTATAGAAACCAATGAAGAGTTACCAGGCATATCTAATGCAAATTTGAAACTACAAGCATAATATTGTAACAGCTCTTAAGATAAAACAGACATGAGAGAATGTCTTACTGTTATAATGAAGTTTCATCTGACTTTTAAATATGAAGAAAATCAGTTGAAAATTTGATTACTTTCACTATTACTATGTAATTCTAGTATTGTTTGTGATCAGACAGGACCCTGTGGAAGCTCACAGCCACACCCATTTCAGCTCTGTTTCAGACAAACACTGCCAATAGAATGAGTTGTACTGAAGAGCTCGGTGACTTGCAACGCAGCACTGTCATTGGATGGCACATTTCAAACAATTCATTTAACCACATTTCTGCCCTGCTACAGCTGACGCAGTCATATGTAAGTGCAAGTGGCTGTGTCCTGGACAGAGGTAATACAATATACCTTGTTGCTACAAAACATAACTGTCTAAATATGAGTGTGCTGCTAAGGGCATGTTACTAAGGACTCGTCTGAGTAGGCAGAGATAGTTTGTCTGTAACTACTCTAGATGCCATTGGTTAGAACCACAAAGACGGTAACAACTACATATCAGTAGCCATTTTGGACGTTAGAGTCAGGTGCCCATATATTTTAGGCAAGTGTGAATGAGCCTTGTAGAGGGGTGTTCAAATGAATAAAACTTGTTTTGATATATTTATTTTAAATTGCATTTATTCTAATGTTTTATAATGTTTTTACAGGAAAACAAACTTGCAACAAAATTGCACACAGAGTATTCTATTCTATTTTCAGACCTGCTGTGTTCTTGTATTGTTTTGTTTTGTTTGTTATTGTTTTAAAAATGCAGTCCACAACAAAAACTAGCCTCTGAGCTAGTCATATTATTGACCAGATTCATAGAAAGAATATATAGTCAGTGGAACATAACAATGTCAGTAAGTATATTCATTCATTAATGGTAAGTGGAAAAAATTATTCCATATTCAGGTTGGTGATATTTGCAAAGATTGCTATGATCTATATGGGGCATCTATTAAGACAGTAAAGTATTTCATGTTTTTGAAGATCTTTTTGATTTCTTTTAAATTGCAGTTCCACATTTTCATGGCACTACTTATTTGCACTGGCTGTGTATGAAAAAACCACATACTGATTGTGCCCAAAATGATTAAGTAGTATGCAGCATGTGACCATCATTTTCCCTAGTATGCAAAGATACTCGGTGACCTCCTACCCCAGCAAAATGTTCCAGGACATGGGCGGAGCTATCTTAGTGATATTTTGCATCTCAAAATGCAACACGATCATTTCAGGAGGACATAACCACTGACGTAACTGCTTGGTTTGCTCTGAACAATTTAATATCCTGGGATTCAACCTTTTATAGATACATAAACAAAATGAAAAGAAATCATTTGTCCTGATGCTGCACTCAGTGTAACACTGAAGCCCCATCAGTTTCCTCTGCTAGTCTTGATTTAATAGCATTAACTTACTCTGACTCATGTGTGAGGTCACACTGCTATATTTTATTCTAAACTAGCTCATTTGACTACAACTGACAACTATGATTAATGAAAATTAAATGACTCACTTGTAGCAAAATGTAGGATCACATACGCATTTCTGAAAACGACACATATTTACCACTCTGATTCCAAAGCTGCCATTTTGTAAAGCTTATTTTTGGTTTTAGAGATAAGTAGGAAACAAAACCTTCCCCTCTGCCGTGGTCTCAGCAGCAAAACTCTTTATCTTTGCTAAAATATATACAAACGTGTTGCCAAAGACTTGACCTGAAAAAAAGCTGAAAGCTGGCTATCAAAGGGCTGAGAAAAGTGCTGTCAATGCAAATACTGGCAGGCTAGTCAGGCCCTTTTCCTGTGGTACTCTTCTACTTTGAGGAATTGTATACCATATACAGTATATACTAGTGCAGTATGCAGTATGGATTAGTAGTGTGCCATTTTGAATGTAGCCAGAGTTTTAGTCTAGCCTTATTTTGGCCACACCCCTGCATTTCAGAGCATGAAGTGAGACTGCATCTCCGTCCCTCATAGCCACATTGTGAGCAGGTAGATCCTATTGGTGTCCGAAAGTCTGTACATCAGGGTGTAACCTTAACAATTGTCGTGTTAATTAACAAGTTAATTAACTACTCTTTTATTTTTTAAATTCTTATTCTTATTTTGTTGTAAATAGTCTAGAGATTTAGCTTTCATTTTTATTATTTATAATGTTTATAATGTTTATACTGTTTCCTGTTTCTATTACTGAGTGCCTTACTTCTATTACTCTGCTGCTGTAATACTGTGGATTTCCCCACTGTGGGACTAATAAAGGATTATCTTATCTTATCTTATCTTCTCTTATCTTCTCTTGATAATGAATGCAGCCTTTGTTAAATGTAGATTAACTTTCAGTTACTACTGTTCTACTGACAATATACACTATATTACCAAAAGTATTCGCTTGTCTGCCTTCACACACATATGAAGAGTGACAACCCATTCTTAATCCATAGGGTTTAATATGATGTCGACCTACCCTTTGCAGCTATAACAGCTACAGCTCTACTGGGAAGGCTTTCCACAAGGTCTAGGAATGTATCTCTGGGAACATGGGAATATATTCTGACCATTCAGAAGTGCAATTGTGAGGTCAGACACTGATGTTGGTCGAGAAGGCCTGGATCTCAGTTTCCACTGTAATTCATCCCAAAGGTGCACTATTGGGTTGAGGTCAGGACATGCCCAAACTGTTCCCACAAAGTTGGGAGCATGAAATTGTCCAAAATCTCTTGGCTTCTGGAGTCCTTTTTACTGGAACTAAGGGGCCGAGCCCAACTCCTGAAAAACAACCCCACACCATAATCCCCCCTCCACCAAACTTGACACTTGGCACAATGCAGTCAGACAAGTACTGTTCTCCTGGCAACCATCAAGTCCAGACTCATCCATTGGCAGATGAGGAAGCGTGATTCGTCACTCCAGAGAACACATCTCCACTGCTTTAGAGTCCAGTGCTTTACACCACTGCATTCAACACTTTACTTTGCTCTTGGTGATGTAAGGCTTGGATGCAACTGCTTGGCCATTGAAATCCATTCCATAAAGCTCTCTACACACTGTTCCTGAGCTCATCTGAAGGCCACATGAAGTTAGGAGGTCTGTAGCGATTGACTCTGCAGAAAGCTGGTGACCTCTGCGCACTATGTGCCTCAGCATCCGCTGACCTCGCTCTGTCGTTTTACGTGGCCTATCACTTTGTGACTGAGTTGCTGTTGTTCCCATCTGGCTAACATTAAATTACAGCAAGCAAATGGACAAGTGTGTACATAATGAAACAGAAAGGCTTTTGAATGACTTTTTTTCATAGTTCAGACCACAATGGACTGCAGAATAAAGCCATCCCAAGCCATTCACAGTGTGCTAGCTAGTCGCAACCTAGGGTTACCACTCACTTGGTATTTTTCATCTTGGATTGTCTGGATTTTGATGGTCTGTTCAGAAAAATATGAATTCCATTCCTTAATGCAAAATCGTCCTGGAATCCAAGCCTTTCTCTGTGTTGGCTTTTTGTATGAAGTTTAAACCCTCTTCCTTTTATGCAATTTAACCATTTCTTTAAGATTTTGGACCACTCCCTATGCAGACACAACTCTTTGTGAAAAGTGAACCAGCGATGACATGTTTAGACACTAAGCAGCACTGAAATGCAATAAATGAGAATATTAGATTCTGTTGCTGAATTGACATCTATCTACCTTATACTGCATCAAGAGCATAGTTACAGGACTGAGGTGGCAACCTATTTGGGAAATGTTGAAGTTGAAGCTTACTAAGCTGACTATTTATAAAAATGGACAAATGCAGAAATTCAAGCTTCAAGCTGTAAGAGAGTGAGTGCTTATTTATGATAATGATAGTGATGCATTCCTCATTTCACACTCTGCATGTGTAATACAAGGAGTCATGATGTCTGCTTTATCTGTGTGTGCATGTGGATGCCAGAACTCAAACACATCTGATCAAACACTTGCTCTCCATTTAACTTTGATACCCCATAAATAACCATTCCATAATTTATCACATCTTACTGTACACTTCAGCTCCCACTCCATTTTCAAACATGAGGACTCGACAGCCACCTCATCAAGCGCTCCAAGTTTAGTCAGCACAAAGATTCACGTTTGAAGCCCAACCTCATTGCTTTTATTAGCGAGCTCATGAGCAGCCTTTTGTTCTGTTCCTGTTGTGCGATTGGGTTCAGCGCAGTGACAAATTCAGAACAGCTCAGCCACACTACCAGAAAGAGAGTGCTGGAAACGGAGAGAATGAGCAGGAAGTGCTGAAGGAAGACCAGTCAAGGCCAGGCTTTACTCAACACTGATGTGTTGCTCACTGGTCATGCTAGTTTGCTGAATTATTCTGTTGAATTTATTCTCTTTTTTCCCCAGGACCTTTCAACCTGTGGAGGTTCAGCACTGTGCCAAATAACTTTGCTTACCTCTTATTCTTAATTCTTGTCATTCCTTTTATCATTTGTTCAAAACAAACTCAGATTTGGCTTAAAGGGCCCATATTCTCTGATTTTCTTTTCCACTGAGGATTATTAAGTTATGAGGTTTGTGTGAGCTTATGTACCAAAAACAGTTTTTCAATATCTCTTCATCACTTAAAATTAAGGAAGGTTATTTTTGATCCTGTGACCTTGGCTGCCCTGTGTAGTGCCCAATTATAAAAGCAGACTAAAACACATCTCATAACACAAAAGGGAGGAGTTCATCATCTGTAGCCTGGATAAATGAATATATGTGAATGTGAAACAATTAATTCAAAAGGAGCTGCTTTTGCAGCTTAATTCAGATTCAGATTCAGACTCAGATTCCTTTATTGATCCCAGGGGGAAATTGCAGTTGTTACAGTTGCAGCCATTTATATAAAAAAAATAAACACTTTAATAATTTAAAACAATATAGAGAAATTTGCTGTCTGTACACGAGATTTAAGTACTTATGAATACAGTAAAGTGGCAGTGATTGTGATAATACATATAAAATAAATCTAGTATAAAGCAGTTCAACTATTTAAATGATTTAAATTAAGTTAGTATCCCTCTGAGTTATTGCACACACACTTGTTGTTATTGCACATATGAACAGTTTGGTATTGAGTTTTGTGAATCACACACTAAGGGAGGAGTTATGGAGTTTGATGGCCACAGGTAAGAATGACTTCCTGTGGCGATCTGTGGAGCATTTTGGTATGATGAGTCTTGCACTGAATGAGCTCCTGTGTCTCATCACCGTGTCATAGATTGGGTGGGAGCCATTGTCCATAATGGCCTGCAGCTTAAACAGCGTCCTCCTCTCCGACACTGCCGTCAGCAAGTCCAGCTACACACCCACAACATCACCGGCCTTGCGGATCAGTTTGTTGAGTCTGTTGGCATCTGCCACCCTCAGCCTGCTTCCCCAGCATGCAACAGCATAGAGGATAGCACTCGCCACCACAGACTCATAGAAGATCCTGAGCATAGTCCAGCAGATGTTGAAGGACCTCAGGCGCCTCAGAAAATAGAGACGACTTTGGCCCTTCCTGTAGAGGGTGTCAGTGTTCTTAGCCCAGTCCAGTTTATTGTCAATATACACACCCAGATATTTGTAATCATCCACAGTGTCCACACTGACTCCCCTGATGGACATAGGGGTCACCGGTGCCTTGTCCCTCCTCAGGTCCACCACCAGTTCCTTTGTCTTTGTCACACTGAGCTGCAGGTGGTTCCGCTTGCACCATGTGACAAAGTCCTTCACCGTTGCCCTGTACTCATCCTCAACTCCCTTGCTGATACATCCAACTATTGCAGAGTCATCAGAAAACTTCTGAAGGTGGCAAGTCTCTGTGCAGTAGTTGAAGTCCGTGGTGTAGAGGGTGAAGAGGAAGGGAGAGAGGACAGTTCCTTGTGGAACTTCAGTGCTGCTGACCACTCTGTCCAACACACAGTGCTGTGCTGCAGGCGTACATACTGTGGTCTGCCAGTCAAGTAGTCAACAATCCAGGACACAAGGGGGGCATCTACTTGCATCACTGTTAGCTTATCACCCAGAGGAGCAGGCCAGACGGTGTTAAATGCACTGGAGAAGTCAAAAAACATAATGTCCATAAATAGGCCATACAAGGCCAGGTCTTAGAGCATCCAGACCCTCACTGGTCCGGCAGGTTAGGCAGAGCCTACCAGAGACAACCAGAGAGGGATCCAACAATTTAATGTCTCATGAAAGTGGAACTCAAAGTAATAGGTGATTGTGCAAGCCTGCCATTAGCCCATTGATGTCACATAAGTTAGCATGGCCAAAAAGCTCCCCCAAATCTATTATACACCAACAATCAGGCACATAAAATAGAAACATGATTTCCACTTGAAAGGGTTGAAAAATAGTTCCAGTACTCAACAACAGCATTTCACTCGCTTGTTCATTTCGCTTGTGTTATTGATTACTCCAGATGTTAAAAGAGCATGCACTAGAAGGATTTAGGGGTGGGCTTTAGTGCCTCTTGTTATTGGCAGATTGTGTTGGAATCCAACACCAAAGGTTTAGCAAGTTGTTGATAAATGTGTATTCTCATTATCAGAACATGTCTCGGGACAAAAAAAAGATATGGATCCTCTAAAAATAATAAGCACCAGTGTAATTAATATTAAATAACTAAACTAAATATTAGATGCAGTTTGTTCTCTGGCTTGTGTGATGATGAATCTTATAGGGTAGGTACAGGGTAGAGTCACCAAGTATTGTACACATACAAGGACACATGTATGACCTGAACTGTTAACTGTTCAGGAACTAAAGATTCTTCATTCCTTCATTCATTCCCAAACTCTTCTCTTCTACACTTTCCCTGTGCTCCTTCTTCTCCAGTAAGAAATAAGAAATAAAAAATGTTGTCCGTGCTCTCCATGTGTGGATGGAACAAGTGTGCCATCTACTGAGAAAAAGAATGTTACAAACCAGAACAAACACACACACACACACACACACACACACACACACACACACACACACACACGCGCACACACACGCACGCACTGGCATGTATGGATAGTGAGGTGCCTGCACAGCAGCTTGAGTGAAGGATGAGAATCCTCTGATGTTGGAAGGCATATCGGCTACAGCATCTTCAAAGCAGAGACAAAGCACTCAGCGTACACTCACACACGCACACACATTCACTTTGTGGCATTGAGTGTCCTTGGTGGTCCGACTGACTGACAGACTACGGCGTAGGTCACCTAATGGAGCCCTGAGCTGAGCTGGAGCCAAGCACACACGGCAGAGTCATCTGTTCTGTCAAAAACAAGGGCTTCCCTCCTGGCCACATTAAGCAAATTAATGTGATAGACAGCTCTTTGTCTGTCTGTCTCTCTCTTGCTCTTTTACACTCACTCTCTCCATGGTAAGGGCTCCCTCTTCTCCCCCCAAGAGTTCGTTACGGAGGGTGGGCAGTAGAGAAACAGAGAACGGCGGGATGGAACGGAGGGTTTTAATAAGGAGGGGGAAGTTGAAGGAGAGTCACATGTTTTATTCATGCGTGCTCACATCCGCTGAGTTCGCACAAATCCAATAGAAACTCCTGTTGTTTGACAGATCAAGCCTAGCTCTTTGACACATATGGAAATGATTGAATTCCTCTTATAGAGTGGGGAGAAGGAAGAAAGGAAAGAGGAAAAGTGTGTGGAAAGGCAGAGTGGGAGCATGTGAGAAATAGAGAGAGAGAGAGAGAGAGAGAGAGAGATAGAACGAGAGAGAGAAAGAGAGAGAGAGAGAGAGAGAGAGTATTGACATACTGGGTGGAGGAGGAATCATGCAGAAATAAACAAAACAGGAAAAACTGTCTTGATCAACATCATTTTTCTGACTCACTTTCTTTTTTCTCCCTCTACTCACCTTTCCCCTGGCCTTCAAGCCCTTTCTCATCCCATTTATCTCTCTCTCTCAGTCCATCCATCTATCACCAATCCATATGAATCCTGAATATCAGAACATGTGGAATGTGACTTATTCAAACACACACAGTGCGAGAAACACAACAGCACACTGTTGTGTGTGGTAAATGAACCACACACCTATCAGAACATAGTTGCTTTACTGACAGATGTGCCCAGCTGTGGTTTTGAGCATGTATTCAATAAAGTAAACAATGGGTAATGTTCTATCCCCACATTTAGCATCAGTACTCTAAATAACATAGCATTATGCCAGCCTGGTGTTGGCCAGCTCAGTTGTCCTAACTTTTACCTGCTAAGCCTACTTACCTAAATAGCTAATACAGAACAAACTGTCCTCACCTCTAATGTCTAGCCCTCTGGCAGTTTCTCTCCAAATTTACTGAAAGGGTCGTAGAGATCTGCTTCTGCCTGATTGTCTGGGATGTAATAAATGCTGCCTACTCATACAGTATTCTGAGGACCTAAGGCAGCCAGTCATGTTCGAATTGAATGTTTATGTAATAGCTGGCTCTTGTTCCTCAGTTTGGTGGCTTTTTTGAAGGCAGCATAGATGTATCCTAGCCACATTAAAAGACTGTAAAAAAGATGCTAACACTAACAGCTAGCAATGAGGCGTCGTATCTTGGCAACAGCATGATGTATCTGCTTTCAAAGCGCGTCTTGGACGCAATTCGGTTGCAGGTACGTTCATCACAATGCTGACTTATGAGACAACAAGGCATTAAGGCAGTTGCCTTCAGCTTCGGACATAGTCTTAGGCAACACATCTGGACATACCTTTGCTGCACATTTGTGGTCCAAATCAGATTTCTGGTTCAAATCAAATAGTGACAAGTAAACAATGTATTTGATTATTTTTACAACCATGAGGTTAGTAAAGTGCCCACCACAAATCCAAACAGCTTTTTAGAGTTATTCATAATTGCTCACGAGGCCCCCAGTTGCTTGGGCCCTTGAGCACACACCCATAAAATCTATTAGAACCCAGCCCTGCTTCTGTCAGTTTCACTGAGCAGTCATATAGTTTAGTGTATATATTTAAAAATTTGAACATGTACACAAAAGCCTGCAGGAAAACTTCAAAACAAATAATAAGCAAAACACCATAAGTGAAACAGTGACATCTTTTTGGCCCCTTGACTGGTTGCCTGAGACACAGGCAGGAGTAACCTCCAACTACACTGAGTTAGAAAGACATACACCAAGTTCTTTTTAATAATTTAAATTTTAACATTTAATTTTTTAAATGTTCAAAGGTAGCTCGATTTTTAGCTGTTTCAGCGTTCTAAGTGTACAGCCAGCTTTAGGGTAGATTTTAGAGAACAGTTTTCAAGTACATTATTGTCCCACAGTCTAACACAAAGTACAAAAGGAGGAACCATTCAGCAATCATTGTGGATGCTGAGTTGAGTGGCTCTAAGTTGGCTCCAAGAATAAAGATCCATGACATAAAAAAGGCCATGAATAAGTCCAAGACAAAACATTTTTGGTTCAGTTCACTTGTAGTTCCAAAGTAACCTACAAGGCTGCAGCTATGACATTTACTAGCACAGGAACATCAGTTCATCATGTTCCATTTGTACAAAACTGTGCAGCAAGTTAATATTTTGTATTCAATCCTGCCAAAATCTGATTCTGTTAAGATTAAAACAAGGTATATAACTTTTAGTTAGGGTTGCCAACTGGCCTTGGGACTTAGCTGAAGCCGCCTGGAATTATTAAAAAAATGACATTTCTTTATACATTTAATTTCTCATGAAAATCTTGGGAACGCAATCAGAGTAAAATCAAGTTTGTGTTAAAAATTCATTGTGTTTGTGTTTGGCAAGGATACTTTATTTAAAAAAAGAAAAGAAAAGAAAATCCCACATGTAATAACCAATGATCACCCTCACCGCCATTCTAATGTGCTCATTATGTCAAATGGAGCTGGCAACCTCACTTATGGTATTGAGAAAATAATATTCTTTACATTTTGCCACATTTCTGTCAACGTTTGACATCAAAACAAATGGAACAAACGTCAGAAGTGCTTCTGTAAGTCCTTATATAACATAGAATTAATTACATAACTACTTTTAAATTGCATAGCAAAATGACAGTAATAACACTAGACCTCTAAATTAAACATGTCAGCTTTCCTCTGTGTTCATGCAGTATATTCGCTCTCAAAGGCCAAAGCAGCACAGGCAGCAGAGAGCCACTGGAGAGAGACTAAGCCAGTATGACATGGGGAAAGTAGAGCACTCACCTTCTATACTTTCACCTTTTCTGCTGCTGAAGGCGCATCAGAAAATGTGTGTGTGAGATTTGAGCATCAGCGGGCCTCTTCCTGAGGGTGCGTCTAAACAGGAAATGAGGAGGTAAGTAGGAAGAAAAGCCTCATTATTCTCATCAGCAGCACAGTCTGTCAGGAGCCAGTCCCCACACTCTTAACCTTAACACGCCTCAGCTGAACTGAGAAAACACACTCACACACACACACACACACACACACACACACACACACACACACACACACTAGTTAACTGGGTCTCTGGCTCTATTTTTTATTATCATTAGCCTCTCCATTTTTCATTCTCTTTGCAACTTTCATTATGTGTTTATCTCCAAGGGTTCTGAACTCTAGTGCTATGGAGCTACTGCTCTGATGGGCAAGAGCTCACAGTTCAACTAATCAGGGATTCAGCCGTTCACACAGTTAAAGCAGCTATTAAAGCAGGGAACCTATAAAACTGTATACACCAGTGAAAACCTAGAACAGATCCTCAACATGTAAACACATATCATGGAGAGTAATGGCTCCTTGTGGACTAGGTGTGAGCACAATTCATCATCTAATTGTTAGCAGCTAATTCACTAGTAAAGTACTCCTTAAAATATAGAGGAGAGTATCTTGCATTGCCTAGAACAAAACAAAACCCCCTATACATACCTGTATAACTGAATCCACGGCGTGGCAGTCTCACAAGGCTAACTTTTATATCGCCAGAGTCTTTTGTATGTTTTATCGCTACTTTAACATGAAGGCCAATTTGGCTGACATATAAACTGACCAGTCTTAGACTTTTTAGTTATTTAGCATAACATGTAAGTGAAGGCAATTTACGAACTGGTGCTACTACAAAAACAGACCCTGTAACAACAAAATCTGCTTGGAATGGCTTGTTATTGTAGACATAGCGCACTGCATGGTGTGTCAGTCATTTTGTTAAGCTGTTTGAATTTCCAATGATAAATGTTTCCAAACAAAAAAAAGAAGATAAATCTTTCCTTCTCTAGTCAATTCACTATGTCCCAAGTGTTATGCAGTGAATATTGAAGCTAACAAATGAGTGATTCTAAACCACGGTGTCAGCAAACACTTGTTTATTTGCCTATTACTTGGGAGACATGATGCTGTGAAATTCAAACTTTTTTCGGTCCTGAGGCTATAGACTTTAGTGCTCACCACTATTAAAAGAAGCACTGCTTTCGCACAAGTCATGGTGCATCATTTTCCAGCTGTTGTCGGCCACAGCCACGCCATACATAAGTAAGTCATTTCTCTCTCTAACACATTTTCTCACCCAACCCACATCTCTCACACTCCCCCTCCACACACACACACACACACACCCTGGGGTGGTTCCTAGCCCCACCTATCCAATCAGAGTCCATAAGAAAGTGAACCAAGTGCATTAAATGCTGGAGAACATATAACCTGAAATTAACATGCCAAAACATTTCTTGAACATGCTACATTATTACTTTGAAAGGCTGTTTGCTACTGGTGACTATCTAGCATTTAACACATTCTAAAGGAGCCAGCCAAAGTAGGTGAAAAAAAGAACATACTACAGTCTCAAAAATGGGATATGAACACATGAGCAAACACAGCACAGCATCACAGCAAGTTTTACAGCATACATTACTAGTAAGGATGTGGCTCTGAAATATCACATTCTGCGATCATTTTAGATCAGCTGAACAGAGAAACCAGTCACAGCTGGTATGAGAACTTCATGTCGAACAGTGTTCAGTCTCTGACTCACTTGCTTGCGTTAAATGGCCACGGTGTTCGGAACAGTGCTGCGTGTTTCTGTAGAACATCACTGCCATCTAGTGCTCCACCTGGAACTGCTTCATCACAGCCCTTTTCTATCTGTGTTACTCACTCTTTCTCTTTCAGCCTCTCAGCCTCTGCTTCCTGCTGTTATTAGGAACTGTCACTGTATTGAACTAATGAGGTATTAATGCAAGTTTCCTCACTTTTTCAAACTGTGAATAATTGAATAAAGGCAAAAAAACTGCTCACTTTAAGAGACTGTTAGAATGTGAAGACTTCTCAACTAATAGTGTTGGTCTGTGGATGTAGATTGGGCCTAGTTTTGGACTAAACTGCAGTGTCAATGTTACCATTAAAAACCAATTATGTCTAGTCTAGGCCTGTGAAACTGTTCCTTAGAGTACATTTGTAAGTGAGAAACATCAAGAATTAGGCTCAAGAATTAGTCCAGGATACACGCACACACACACACGCACACACACACACACACACACACACACACACACATATATATATATATATATATATATATATATATATATATGAAAAACATGTTACCCTTTACATTTTATTTAAATTTCATGATTAAAGGACTAAAAGAAATGACCTACAATGATGTGGAAAAAGTCAAGTTCCATTGACTTACATTAAAAGTATAGTAGGTTTTTTCCTTCTCCTGTAAAGATTTCTTTTTCCATGTTTATTTTATTGGATTTCATTTTATGTTGACTCCTGCAACAAAAGAAATACTTGCCAAAATATTAAAGATTCTAACAGTCCTTATGTCAACCTTATGCCAGCAAGACCTAAAAGAACTGAAAAGGACTGAAATTTGAAGCCAGTGTTACATCAGCCCCTCTGCACACAGCAAAGCCTGTGATCCTCAAAGAGCAGCACTTTGTTGGGTATCTTGTCTCTTTTCAGAACAAATACTTGAAGCACCGCAGTACAATGATAGAAACAAAATATCTCTTTATTGATGAGATTAGCATCCATTTTTATTAAGTTGTTGTACAGTATACAAAATCCACACTACAAATGTCCAAAAAAAAAAACTCTGATCTCTGACAACCATCATTTAATAAACATCATCGGTTAAGATATTTGGGGGTGAATGATGAAAATTCTATTCAATATTGGTCAGCTGAAGTGTTGCAGGTCATTTGGAAATACTGTGCATGGTTCAGGACTATTTCAAAGTGCTGAACTGTTGCACATCTGTGACTCTGAATTTACTTCAATTCAACTGAGATTTTTTTTTTACCTAACTTAAGGCTTCTGTAAAAGCTCTGTAATTCCAGTAACATTGCCGTTCACTGTAAAATGGGAAAATTACCATACAGTACATTGCTTGGTGTGTTGATTTCAGTTTGCATCATTATGCACTTAGACTGTTGTTTTCCTTCCACTCAGCATGGTTAAATCTGCTTCACAATTCTTTGTTTGATGTGTCTGAATACGGGATCTGCAAACACTAACAGCCCATGTACGGTGCTGTATGGAACTCCACATGTTGTCGGTTGTCTACTGGGCAACCTAGACGCTGCCCATTCCTGTTATAGTGCAGGCTTGTGCCTTTGCTGATGGAAAACTGCTTTTACCGCAAACAAAACACCGAGCCAGTTCCAGTCATTTCTCTCTGGCACTATGTTCCTGCCCAAAGCTTTATCATAGCTGGAGTGCAGTGAACCATTGTACTCTCTTCCACTGCCTTCCACTGCTTGTACAACCGGGATGATGAATAGATTTTTATCAAATGTGCAATATGCGTTCCAAAGGTTGAAGAAGATTTAGTTATGTCTTCTTCTTAATATAAATTTATCGGTCCTAATTACCACAAAGGTTTGAAACCATGTATATGCACTTCACTTTCAGTATGCTGTTTTATAACCCTTCACACTGCTGTCATCAAATCCTCCATTATCACTACTGACCCCATCAAATCAGTCATTATCAAACTCTTTTCTCTCCATTCCGCTCCTTATCAGATCACTGTGGCTCTCTTCTTAGCTAATCATATACACTCCTAAACAGCTGATGAAATCTGCCTAAATAATGACCCATTTAGCCAGAGGAATCTAAACTACAGTAAAAGTTTGTGTTATAATAAACACAATAAAAGTAGGTGAGATGGAAAAAATGCACTAAATTGATACAGATGTTCGTACCATAGAAGTAGATGATCAACGGTCATCCTGAAAATCTACTGGTACAAACAGTGTCTATCCTAATGTGACACACCCCATGTAGTCTCCCAAACCAGATGTCTAACTATCCTAAGACAGTCTGGTGTGTTTCATCACTCAGAATAGCCAAGAACTGCATACTTTTACAGGAAGGGGATATTTGACTGACATACATAACAATCAACCACAGACCACTGTCAGAATAGTCCTACAATAAAGACAGATCTGTGTGAAAAGTGCTAGCAAATCTGGATATCTCATTCACCTGCTTCAAATTAAACTTTCAAACATCTTTAAAAGACAGAAAGCTTATTTTTTAAAGGCAGCATCTGTATTTAGCTCTGAAAGGCACATTGCTTTCACAGTGTGCAGAGCAGGCAACTGTTTACTACTAGTGACTCTCCTCACCTTGTTCTTATTATGTGTTTTCCAGCGAGTGTCCAAGTCTATCTCATTTCTCAAGCTTGCAAAAGCACACTAGGTACACTCTAAGTGCAGCCATCCCCCAAGTCAACACGCTGGTGACATTCTAATAGTTCTAAAATATCAACAAAAACATTCAAACTGCAAGAACATCCGCAACCTGCTGATCCACAAAGACTAGATACAGAGTTTTCAAAGGCTTAATGAAGTTTGCTAAATTCGAACATCGCAGTGTGGACTTAGAATCCCACAGTTTGCAAAGTGTGGATCTTGGAAAAGGCTATTTGTGTCCCATCAGAAAAAATGACAGAAGTGCATAGACACTGAAGCCTGGATAGCCTTAGGGGCATTCAGACGACGCCATTCCAAAGTCTCTGAAGGCAAGCTTAACTTTTCTTTGTTGTCTTTGGAGCAGTGCACCGCTACCAGAAACGACTCCTCTAGACTGCACAACACGCTTCACAATTTAAATAATGTGTGTATGTTGGAAAACTGTCAGCTTTTCTGCTGAGTGCCAACATAATAATCATACGTCACCCATAGCTGATGGATTCCTTCTCTCTAGTTACTCCTGCAACATGGAGGACAAGCTAGTTTTGGCTGTTTTTCAACGCAAATACTACCACAATCTGAAGATAAAAAAGAACTTTCTGTTTATTATTATGTCAGTCCCAAAATGCAAATCAATCACCTCTGTCTTTTGCATTCTCTCAAATCAATGAGTGCATGTACCTGCACCTAATAATCTAAACGCTATAGGATTTCTGCAATTATCTGATTATTCAAGTAGAGATGTAAACAGCATACTCCAATTTCCTAGATCAGATCTAGGTCTGGCTTTTAGCCCAATAATAGGGCTTTTAGTACATGCACACCCTTACTCTGATTTCCTTCAGCTTTCCCAGTCTACACGTGCAAAAACAGACCTCTGTCTGTTCAGTGGCTGAGTTTTACGTCACATCATCTTTTTGTTCTCGTCTACTCGTTGACTGCAAAGCAGATCTGGAGTTTTCCATTATCTGAATACCCACGTGCATGTAAACATGATAAACAAATTACTGACAAAATCTGTTTTCCTGCAGTTATTGGATTATTAAGTGCATGCATGTCTCATGTTTTCCTACTTGCCAATCACATTTGTTAACCTGGTGCTGAACAAATGCAATCTGCTTCTTTTAAAGCACGAGACATGTTGCACCTCATGTTTAAAAAGTGTCACCTGGATGCCCCTTTAGCATACAATAAATATCAGATGGTCCACATGTGGACCGGCTCAGGCTGAGCTTACACCTGATTGTAGCTGACCAATTTCTTTGAAAGTTGGAAATGAACTCTGCAGGAAGATCTTTATAGGGAGGGTTGGTGATCACACCTACAGAGAAATATGTCCAAATCCTGTTCACTGAGTCTACTGAATATTTTAGTATTTTCTCTGCTCTCAACACACCTCACTCATCCTGAGCGAATTAAACGCTTACAAGCTCAAAATGGGGGCATTAGAGCCAGGAAAGGTAAAATGTGCAATGCAGAGTTACTGCAGGATCAGGATTGATTAACACTGCTCTAGAGCGTTAGGCTGAAACACTGTACAGTGTTGCTTCAGACAATGCTTTTCCTTCTTTCCACCGTTTCACTGTAAATGAGCGAAAGCTTGTTGAGTTATGCCTAATTCCCCGTGGAGTTTTTTTTAGACAGTAAGAACAGTTTAAAAGGCATAAACATGTGCAGACATTTTACTGTAGGCTACGGTGCCCACACACTGCTGTTATTTTTATATATGTTTAATACAGTTCAATTTTAGGATGAATCAGCCTCTCATGACACACAGTTTTAAAAAATCACAGTAAAATAAAACAAGTTTTGACAAAGTTTCATCAAAATGGCACACGTTTAGTGCCAAACTGTGTATTACAGTGAGTGAGGATGAGGATTGTGATCACAGTGATGGCCCTTGAAACAGAGCATTCAGTCCAACAAATAGGGTTTATAAAGGGGTTAAAATTTGCATATATATATATATATATACATATATACATATATATATATATATACACATATATACATATATATATATATATATATATATATATATATATATATATATATATATATATATATATATATATATATATAAAACCAGTCCTTCCACAGCTACACAATACAAATGCATGTCCTACAATTTAAAAAATTCTATCAGAACATTCTTATAATTAAAAAAACATACACAGAAAAATAAATATGCTAAGAAGCGTTCTAAATGCATCAAATCGTTTTGGCTCCATCGTCAACTTGTTGCTTTTCAACACATCTCAGCAACGTTCTAACTATCTTAACTTACTGTTATTCCGCAAGAAGCGGCCCTTCCCAAATAAGGAAAGCAGTAGTGCAACAATCTAGCAGAATTTCTTTTTTTTTTTTTGTTTTGGTAGCACTTTCATTTCAGCAGTCAGGATGTCCACAAAACACAGTCACTCTCAGGTAGTATAGATTCAGTTCTCCAAACATTTCTGTGATGCACTTTGCAGTAAAGCTGTAATCTCTTTATTAAAAAATATGACGGCCGCTCACAGTCGAAAGGATCTTTACTTTATTACTTCTTTAACCAGATAAATAGAAACAAAGTGCTCCGTCATGCTCATGACTGTGTTAATCAGATGTTATAACTCTGCTTGACAAAGTGCTACCTCAGTTTTTCCTTTTTTCTTTGTAACTTCAAGGAACTTAGTCAAGTACAGGAGTTCTGCGGTATCAGTAAACAGGAAGTGACAAAGCTGAAAGCCCACATTCAACCCTGTTTTCAGATTAAGAGGCTTGTTGGTTTCAACTCCAGAACACCAGAGCCAATCTGATCACTTCTTTACTACATGGTTTACACTGACACCAAACAGGGTGTAATGACTCATAGCTCATTATGACCTCAAAGACAAATGAAACAACTAAATGGGTGGGGTGCAGGTAAAGGCCACCAAACAGGGGAATCAGGTACAGTGGTGTCATTGGCAAATATTCACTTTCACCTGCTGGAACACTATGTAGGTTCACCTTACTAATGTTTAGTTTCTGAGTGCAAGACCACTACTGTCAGAGTTAACAGACCACTCTCAACCCAGCAGCAACACTGTTGTGGTCAGAAACAATGACGAATGGGGCAGACAGCAGCCAACATATTGTGCTTGAAAACAGCTGGGCTACAATCTGTAATAGTACACCTACACCTATACAGATCTAATAGTGTCCAGTCAAAAGAAAGTACAAAGTAAGGATTTCTAATAAAGTGGATGGTATGTGTACATTTTATAAACTGTGTTACTTTTATTTGTTTATTACTGACACAAACAGCTTTGCTCACACTACAGCACTGTAAACTTACACTGAACATTTTTCAAAGAAGGAAACTTTTAAAAGTTCCACAAACCACAAACAGTACTGTGCAAAAGGTTTAGACACCTCAGCAAAAAGTTTCAAATCATTATCTGGGTAGTAGGTAGGCCTGGGCGAAACCCTAACATAATTAGCAAGATATTTTCTAGTTTAAAAAAAAACTGATTACTGACTATATGGCCACCCCTGATGCAGCTTAGACCTACTTTCTATTCTCGGTTTATAAGGTAATACTGAGTAATCCAACATCTTTTGCACCTGATTTAATAGATCGCATTCATGTTTCATTATGGAGCCGTTATGTCTTTCCTTCTGGTGTAGATTCATTAGACTCTTTTTGGTGTACGTTAATGTTGATTTGCATGCTCATAGCGCCTCTCACTGGAGAAACTTCAGACGGCAACTTTTAAATGAGTAATGTTCAAAGCCATGCCATCGAGCGTTTTCCTTCATTATAGCTGGGACACTCAGGAATTCAGCTAAAGATGCCTTTGAAAAGCCATCTGGTCATTTATTTTCAGAATTTTCAGAATTTAACTGATCTAAACCACCAGGACACTTTAGCTGTACAGAGCATAGTGGAATTTCCTCAGATGACAAATCACATTCTGGGAAACTCACAGCTCAGACAATAAGGGATTTACTCTACTGCAGCCTAACAGCTTTATAAAGTCCAATAATAACAGTGTTTTAACAGTAAAAGTGAATAAAATATTGTGTACATATGTATTATTTAATATTATTTGATACTTTTTCTGATCTTGTTTTCTGGCGAGGAACTAGGATCAGAGGAACTTTCTCTATTTCTAAAAGTACCAGGTCTAGAGCTAGCTGCTACTGGGTAATAACCTGTCACCATATCCCCCTTTCGCCCAGGCCAAGGAGGTAGTCTGTATTTGCTTGTAAAAACACCATATAACATTACCATGAATTTGAAAAATAAATTAATGCAGGTTTTTTTTTCAGTTTTTAAAGAAGCCAGGTATTGGATGATGATTACGATTTACACTGGGACACCACAAGGAGAGATTTGGAAATAGTTAAGCAAGCAAACCGACATGCATAACATCTTTATTTATTATAATATTATTTGAACTTATTCTAATATTAATGCTTTCATCAGCAAATAAACACTCCCGGTCCAGACAAATAGCTTTTTGCATATCATTTTCAAAACTTTTGCACAGTACCGTATGTTTGGACAACTACTGTTTTACAGTAGATCTACAGTAGATTCAAGAAGATGAGTTTGACTGAAGTAGAATATTATATATCTGTTTGGGTGCTTCACTATGAGAGTCAACTTTGAAAGCACAACGTAGCAAGAAGTGAACAACCTTTTCTTCCCAGGTGAAGTGGGCATGTTTGTTAAAATGACAAATATGACTCTTAACCTTTGACCATTCTGGACTTTTGAATGATGATAACATGCCAGGCTTTGAGCGAACTAAAAAAAAGGCATCATATCCAACCCAGGATAGCACCTAGACGGAGCTACATTCCATTTTAATAAAAATTTAAAAAAGAAAAAGAAAAAGAAAAAAAAAAAACAGGACAGAACATTTTGGCTTCTGGTTGACAATCCGTTACACTGTTTAAATTCGTTTTAAGGCTTTTCATGTCTCCCTCTTCTTTTTCCCTTATTTTTTCTCTCTCCTTTTCCCTTCACAGCTTTTTGCTCTTCTTGAATATGTTCTTGATCTTGGTGCGCTTCTTCTCACCGTTGTCAGAGTCCGGAGAGGAGGGAGAGTGGAGGTGTTTGGCCTGCTTGCTGGCCTTCTCCTTCGTGTCTAGAGAGCTTATTGAGGGGTAACGTCCCTCTGGGGGTGTCCCGCCAGCAGGCAACTGGCCCAGGCTGTAAGACTTCTCCAGCATGCCGTTATAGGCTGCTGTCTTGGTGCCGGGATGAAAGGTCAAACTCTGGGATTCAGGGATAGCAGAGGAGCGAGTTAGGTCAGGGGAGCCCTTGCGGACAGAGATGGAGTCAGCGGAAGAGGAGCTGGGTGGAGGTGAGATGTCCGAGGTGACGGCCTGCGCCTCCTGGGCCAACAGGAGGAGCTCCTCACGAGAGATTTTGCGCGGTGGTGTATCTGCTCCCAGAGTGCCAGGGCTGGGGATCTGCTTCCTGCCTAGAGAAGAACTGAGCGAGTCCGAGTCTGAACACGTGTCCTGAGAGTCTCTGTGGGCCAGAATAAGAATAAACCATCTTTCATGTCAATAAATCCACATTAGATCCATCGTATGAGCTCTACTTTTATCTGCTCATGGTCTGTAATACAGGAATGGCTCTATTTGTTCAACAGCACACTGCACTTCAAACATTTTCTTCTCAGAGGATAAAATGCACAAGGCATGGCATCCTTCTCCAAAACTGTCACTCTGTCATACTGAGCTTTCCTCAAAATAAAGCTAGTCTACAATTTTGCAAAGCATGCTTATTTGTATTAAAACATTTTGAAAAGTCACAAGCTGTCTCTAAACTTTCAGCAGGTAGTGTCTTTATAGGGATGCCTACAGGATGATTATACAAATGGCTCTATATCCCCATTTGTTTATAACTAGTGGCAAAAGGAAAAACAACAAACAAGTGTGGGGAAAAAAGGTGAAATCATTCTGTACCCTTTTCTGTCCGCAGTAAAGAAGATGTGTTCATCGTCTGCCTCTGATCTATAGACACCTGGCGCAGAGGCCATGGAGAGCAGGTCGGGGTCGGGCGAGAGCAGTGAGGGCTGCTGGGACAGGAGGCTCCGTCTAGAGCGGCACAGACTGCTGCTGCGTGTCAGAGATGGACGGATCATTGGGGCTGCAAGGGAAAGAGAGAGACTTTGAAAATGCTGGAATAGTCAAGTTTAAATACTTTACATAATGCTTGTAATATAATGTTAAATCATGCTTGTTAAATCTGCAGAAGTCTTGATTTATCATTGTTTCACTATACTATTGTTGGGAATTATTTTATTTCCAAGATTTCTGGAAATAAATTTCTTCTTTTAGTTGTTATTCATTGGTAAGCATGTTAATTTAGTAATTAAGTTATAGCAAGTTGTTTTTTACGGCACCTCCTAGGGACAGGAACTGTTATGTATGACTGCCTTGGTGGTGGAGAGATTTAAATTATAAAGCTCTGGATCCAAAAACTGGTCTTTAGATTGCATGAAGATTGGCAGAGATGGACAGAACACTCTTTGAATGAATCAGATTTTCTGCAAACCCTGGTCTCACTATTTAAATAAAATTATGTACTCAGTTAACTACCTAATAAATTACATTTACATTTGATTTACATTTTGTATCAACAGACTCAGGTATATATATTTATATATATGCATGCTGCTTAAATCAATGAGCTAGGAGTTATAATAATGAACAATATAATAATTAATATAAAATCACATGCTTCACTGGCAATAACAGAAAGAAACTAACAGTAAAATTTGATTTTAACAACAATAACACTAAAAGTAACCACACTGAACAGTACATATAGAAACAGTATACATATTTAGTATTTCATATCCACAAGTAATATTTTCTAGGTTAGCTCCTAACATCAGCCTGGCCATAGCTACACAATGAAGTGCTCACAGTTGAACTGTGTGACAATGGGTGGTGTGTCCTCGTCCAGATCATCCACTCCTCCTGCGATGGGGTAGGGGGGAAGGGAGACGCGGGGCATCACCACCCAGCTGTGGTCTGAGTACAGAGAGGCGGTCAGGCTGGGAAGGCCTGAGTTCTGCACTACAGGGAAACCACACAGCTTCTCAATCTGCTGCCAGCGGTGTAGACGCTCGCGCAGACACGCCGTCACCTCCGACAAGGCCTTTCTGTACACGCACAGCAAAACGAGAGGAAGAGATGTCATAGAACAACCTTTTTTGGCTCTATAACAATTATTCAATGGAGAACTTTTAAGACCTGTTTTAGCAGATGAGAAGTGTGAGTGTGAAGAACCTTTTTAAAGTTTAAAGAAACTCCACATAACATAAAAGTTCTATTCACATTAAAGGTTTTTCAGAGAAAAATACAATCAAGCCAAGAAAAATGTAAGAACCTTTATTTGAAAGTGTTTGTGCATGCATGCTTACTTGGCTTCAAGTATTTTATGGTCAACCTCATCCAGCGATGAACTGTGAGCTACATGGAGCGTACCGAGGACAGAACCTCGCTTCTTTTTTATCTTTTCTGCCTGAAATACACACACAAAAACATATTCTTGACATTTATGCTTTAAATTATGTCAGACTTCCCAAGTGCTTCCCAACTGGCATCCAATTATTTCAAACTCAAATTGCATACACTATAGAAACAATGTCTTCAAAAGCATTACAATAAATCTTATCTCTGAATAATATGAAGATAACAGATATACTGGATAATGGAATGTAAGCAGATTTGTGGTATAGAAATTTTGAGAGTGTTCTATGTCTGCGTCTTATAACAGCACTTGCTAATTGCTGTGTATAATTGCTTGATGACTCAATCCAAATGCAAATTACAAAAGGCAAAAACAAACTATGTGATTAAAAAGTAATTTACTCGCATCATTAAAAGGCTAAATTAGTACAAGCAAAAAAAATAAATCTGCTTAGTTTTGTTGGTGCATGCATGTGTTAGATCTATATATTTCTTGATGAATAATGTCCTTGGACTAAACTGAAAAACGGCTAAATTCTGCACTAAAAATGTGTGTGACCCAGATAGATACCTATCAGCAGAGAGTTCTTGCTGAACTTTTATCCATTTACAACACAAACAAATCTAAATTACAGAGAAAAAATAATTTAACAGTATAAAATGGCCAAATATCTCAGCGCTAAGCTTTATTACTGCATTCATTTTGATTCTTCGCAAACAGCCCATTTAGTCTGGGCACTGTCTGAAGGGGAAAAAGAAAACCTTTAAAAGGGAAACTTTTGTGAGATTGCCTTGAGCTGCTCACCTCTTCTTTGGCGATGGTGAGCTGTAGCTCAGCGTTCTGCTTTTTAATGTTGTAGTACTGGACCTCCACCTCGTGCGTGAGCTGCAGCCACATCTGTAAAGCTTCGGGCACTGACCACTCCGACTGCAACTCCTTCTCTGCTCGCTTTAAAGCCATACGCACCTACCAATACACAAAAACACATAATTACAACTTCATTCCAAATAAAACCACATCAGCATCCAGCCCAATAGGTTAGTTAAGCCTCCTGTGTCCTTGATGGTATACCAGCCTATTCTTACATTTACTTTAATTATTTCTCACTTGTAGCTCTTTGAAATGGAAAAATTCAGATTCCAACTCCTCTCACTCGCAAGGGTTCTTATTATAGAGGAAGCTCTCGAGGGGAACTTGAGCTTTACTCTTTGGTATTGCTTTTGTTAGGCTGCTCTCACACCAGCTTGTTTGGGCCGAATATTGTGTTTTCAGTTTGGCCCAAACCAAAATAGCAAGTGTGAAACATGCCTTGGACACAGACCATGGATAAGTTTATTAGTGTCATTTTTGGATGGTTGGGACTTTCAGACCAATTACAGGAAGTTGGGACAGGCTACTGTCAGCCATTAAACAATAGAAGAAGAATTAGAACCAGGAAAGGAGTAAAAATCAGATGTAATTTGGTCTGGACAGGTCTTAAAAAAGTGCATAAAAATGCTAAAACATTTGCCTTATATTCTGAGAGGACGAGAGAGGAAGATATTTTTTTTTCTCCATTGAACGTAAAAGGCTTCCCACCAAACTGCTAACACACCAATGTCATACCATGCTCCTCTACAAACCAAACAAACTACAGCCCATGTAGGTGATCATGATAGGGTGTAGGTGTGTCATGCAAACTTCTTTAGTGTACAGTGAATTTAGTGCTCGCTTAATTGCAATATGAAACCAAAACTAACTCGGATCAAATGCACATAATGTAACAAAAACATGAACCTTGATTCAGATTTTTGTCCAGACTTTCAGGTGTGAAATCACCCTTAGTTTGTTATTTGTTGATTTATCCATAGTTCTTCTGTGTGCACTAGCCAGCGCTGTAGGTATTGCTTTAAAAGCCATTTCAAAGCTGCATTTGAATGAGAGGGCTACAAGTAGGGCTCGGCGATAAAACGATAACGATAATTATCACGATATAACTTTTCCTCGATAGAGAGATGAAACATAAAACAGCGATAAAAAGATTTCGATATAATACTTCACTCTCACACTTCCATGTTCAGCGAAAGCCCTGGTGGGGTTTTCTACTGCAAGGAAAGCGGCACTACTCTGCTGTTGCCAGGAGAGGGCGCACTTCTGAGTTTTTACATACATACGCTCACAGGCAAATGTCATCTTCACATCATCGTTATCACAACAAAAAGCAAGACAAGAGAAATTCATAATAGACCTCAGGAGTAATGCATTCTGAATGTACTAAAACTCTACATTCCGTATTGCAATATACAATATTCCTCGTGTCCACAAACAAGAGCAACTAGTTACACTGGCGCTGATATATTTAGAGAGTAACCTGTGCAGATCTGTGTAACACCAGAATAACAACTTTTGTACCTGCACCAGTTCCTCCTCAGCATATTTCAACCGACTGAGTTCACACTCCGCTCCCTCCCGCAGCTCTCGCAGTCTGTGAGCTTCTTTCTTTGCCCCATTAATCTCATCTCGCATCTTTTGCTCCAGGTTCTGCTTCTCAACTGCAACCGTGCGGTTCTCCTCTTGCGCCTTCTCCAGTCTATAACAAGCATACACAGAACAGAGCTAGAACCAACTCTGCAGTATTGCAACTAACAGAACTAACTGTGTTCATTATCAGTATCTCAGTAATCTCAGTATGTATTTGTGTTAACACAGTGTCATCAAGACTATACAGCTTACAATTTTCCAACATATTACTTCTATTAATTGTCACGATCGGCTCCTCCCAGTCCTGTCCATGTGCTTTTGTTTTGGTTTTGGTCTAGTCCATGTGCTTTTGTTTTCATTGAGTTCTTCCCAGTCCTGCCCGCGTGTTTTCAAACTCTGCCCTTGATTACTTTCACCTGTGTCTTGTTAACCTGTATTTAAGCCCTGTGTTTTCCCCTGTGAGTTTGCTGATCTTTGTATTATCTTGTAGTGTATTCTCATGTAGTGTATTTTCCTGTGATGTTCTGTTTGTTCCAGCCTCTGTGTTGTTTCCAGTCTGTGTTTAGTTATATTATGTCTGCTCTACGTTCACTCCATTTTGGTTCATTGACCCTGGACTGTCTTGACCCGGAGTATGGATTTGCCCATAATAAATCTCGCTTATCTCAGCATATGCGTCTGCCTCATCATCGCTTCAAGGCGTTACATTAATACCCTGTAAGTCTTTTGCTACAGCAAAATAAAGTCATTGTAATGGCCATTTCTCCTGCTGGCTCTCTCTGTACCTGCTCTGCAGCTCCATCAGGCTCTGTTCAGCACTCTGAAGACTCTCCAGGTCCTTCATCATTTGAGAGATGTGGACTTTGGAGGATTTATTCTGCACGTAGGCAAACCAGCATCCTCCCACACCAATGATGATAGACACCATCAGGACAAAGTCCTTCAGCCAGTTATGCTGCGGTCCTGCAGGCAGAGAAAGATACGCTTTATGTATTTCATTTTACAGTTCTTGTTAATGCATGAACTAAAACCACACTAAATCAATAAGCTAAACCGATACAGCACAACTAGACAATCACAGTCATGCAAAATAGCAATCAATAGATCAGAAATATTCATTTTAAGAGATTTTCTTTATCAGTAATTTTGGTAGGTCTTTCTTTTGAGAGTCCTCTATGGATGCGTTGTACATGCTCACCCTGTCTTCCACTAGCATTCAACTATATAACTATTACCTATTCTGATAACCCCTTTCTGTAGGCCTCAAAGTGGCCATATTGGCGGTGGAATGGAAATTGACTTTTTCTATATTTTTATGAATATAATCAAATTAAATAGTTCAATCCAAACTATAATTAAAACATAATTAAAATATTTTTGAATGTCTAATTATTACAAATATTAAAGTTCAAGACAGAACCGAGGGACTTCCAAAACAGGCTGAAATAGCACTTTATGGCTACTGGGAAAAGGAGCTCATTCTAATTTGTAAGAAACTGTGAAGTCTTATCATTTCAAAATTGAACGTGTACACCTGTGGCACACACCTCACACATACAGCGGTATGCAAAGGTTTGCGCGCCACTGGTCATCCTCTACAGAGAACACACTCCTACACATTTTAATGCACAATAACAAAATAGGAAATCATCAAAACATGTCATTTAACCAGGGGTGCACACTCACAACTAGGCCCACAAGCACTTACGTAGTGGCGGTCCAAAGAGCACAGCATCCAGCGCTTTTAGATTTAATTTCTGTTTATGTCGTTGATCTAATATCTTTAATTGCGACGACATAAACGACGGTTCATTAGCTGCAATTCTGTAGCAGAGAGTGAGTCAGAAAGAAAACATAAGTGAATGAGAGAGAGAGAGAGAGAGAGAGAGAGAGAGAGAGAGAGAGAGGACATTTTAAAATGAAATCACAGTCATGGATCCAAGCAAGTTTAAATAGAAAGTACAAAATGGCTGAAAGACTATATGTGCACTGCCCATACAGCATAACTGAGAGGGAAAGGTGATCTACAGTTGTGACATCATTTCATGAGTCAGCAAGTGGAGGCTGGAGTGAGGAAACCTGATCTTCTAAACTCAGCTTCACCTCTTTCTTCACAGGCACCACCTGTATCAACACAGGACTACCACAGGGGGGCAGTGCAGGTCTAACAATAACTTAGTCATTTACCCCATAATCAGTTCCCTTTGATTTGTAGTTCATGTAACAGCCTTTTGTTTAATTAGATACATTTTTCCATGATATTGGTTCACTGTAAAGTGATGTGCATGTTATGAACGTTTATAGGCCAAGCACTTGTGCTTACCGAGGTAGCGTATTGCCATCAACCCTGAACTCTCTGAAGTTTGTCTCATACTGCGGAAGCTCTACGGATTCCTTCAGCCACTGTACTGCATCATCCATTGTCCAGTTATGGACTGAGACAGAAAGAAAAAGAAAATCGAGGGAAAATGTGGAAAAGAAAAAGATGAAAAAAAATTTAAGGAAAATTTGGAAATCTCATCTAGTACAATAAATGTGTCAATGGATTTGGTATACATCAGGAACCTCAAACGAAGAATATATGTGTGTGTGTGTGTGTGTGTGTGTGTGTGTGTGTGTGTGTGTGTGTGTGTGTGTGAGAGAGAATTATAAAAAACACAGAAAATAACACTTAATTCCAAATGTTAAATAATTATTTGCAAAAGTGAGCATATATTATGGATATGTTAAATATAAGCCCTTACTCAGACTCTGACCTAGTGTCTTGTCAGGTTGTGTTACACAACGCAGGCCAAAGTTGTCATCCCTGATTAGCTATTCTGGAGTTTCACGAGAGACTTTGGCATACTGAACAATGATAATTGTTTATTCTCTCAGTCTGAAAACATAGGGAGTGTTTGTCCTTCTCACCTTCAGATGTTTTCCAGCCTTTCCACAGCTCCTCCACAGTGATGTGCTGGTCCTCTCGGTGTAGGTTGCTGTGTTTGTTTGTCTGCTGCTGCTTCATGTCCTCTATGATGAACTGAAAAAGCACAAGACACCATCTAATCAGACATATGTGCTATGGGTGTAAAAATGCATCGGTGCATTATGATGCATCGTTGAGTTTGTGATTTAGCTGCTAGTTATGTGCTCACTTTTTTGCCAAAATAAAATTTTCAGGTATTCTCAAAGTGTCAGAATGTCCTTAATGAAATCTATGCAGTATTCTCTCAATATTCTCCTAAATTCTCCTAAAATGCTGAATTTGTCCGAATCCTTTGTGGAGGTAAAAAATTCAATACGTTTTTATTGCCTATATTCAACATAGTATTTATTAGTGTACTTTTAAAGATAATTCTTAATTGTACCAACATAATTGAATCATATCATGGTGAAATTTAAGCTCCAATTATTTTCTAAGGAAATGGAGCAGAAACAAATCATTGTGAGACTTTTACTCATATTGCCAATGAAAGGGTAAAACCACACATAGATGTGCCATTGGGGAGCCCAGAATTTGATTGATTACAGTAGCGTGAAAAAATCAGGCACCTGCCTTAAAATGACATGTTGCGGATCTGGCAAAAAAAGTTAGCACGTCCTTCCCAGAGAACACACTTCTGTACATTTTAATGCACAATTATTGTATAATTGCTGAATTTAACATACTGAAAAAAAACTGGCTTGTGCAAAAGTTATGGCACATTTTACATTTTATGTCCTTCAGCAAAAACACAGGAAATCTGCACTAAAATTTGTGGACAAATGCAATATTTCAGTGTGATCTATGTAGAGAATGTGTTAACTTATCAATTAGAAAATCAACCCATAATTTGACTGAAGGGTGTTCAAAAGATGATTATGTGTAAACTGGCAAATCTCAACACAAATCATAGCATGAGAATAACAAAGCTATAGCAGGAAAAAGTAAGAAAAACATAAGAAAATTAAGAGTAAATAAACCAAAAAGAATTAGAGATAAGAAACCAAGACTGCAAAGAATAATGGGTGGCTCCACCTCCAGTGCTAAAGTACACATATTACACTGTGAGTTTCTGCTGTTTGAGTTTGAGAACTGGAACCATTGAGAACCAACAATCATAGCAGTAAAGCACTAAAACTATGGGAGATTAAAATAATATTAAATGAATTAATATGAATATGAAATCAATAATAATGGATATGATATAAAATCAATAATCATCATCAATTATCAGTTGTCACGATTTGTAGCTTCCTTTAATTGGTATCAGAAACAAAGCTTTCATACTAGCGAGGCCTTAGTTCCTACATGCTTGCCAGTGTCAGAATGTCCTTAATGAAATCTATACAGTATACTCTCAGATTCTGAAACTGCATCTAAAATGCTTAATTTGTGTGTATCCTGCATGCAGAAGAGCAAGTACTCTTGATAAGCCTGATTCTGTAATGTAATACAACAGCTATGATGTTTTTTAAATATATTAAAACAGAACAATATATAATGCTTCATCCACATCAGAAACTCAAACCTCTATTAGCATGCCCAACACTTTGCATTTCCACCCAAAAGCAATATAAAACCATAAAACTGTTCATGCAGGTCGGATAAGGAAGAAAGTAGCTGTCATATGACAGTCCACAGTGTTTGTCTACTGGGAAAGGATGTAAATTAGCACCACAAACTTTGCTGCACTCTGTGTGTGTTTTAGAGCATCAAACATGTACGGGTGATTAAATACATACATTCACAGTTTCTTGCGCACAAAACAGATGTGTTTAACCACCATCTCAGCATGCACTGAGACACACAAAAGCTCTGTGGATGAGCTGGCTTCACATGAACATCACTAACAAGCACACACACTCACATTCACAGAATCACACAAAGAGGTGCTTGTTCTACATGCATTGCAGATGTTTTTGAGATTCTGACTGTTTCCATTTTCTGGCAGAACAATGGGATTTTAACATGAGCCATGGCTTCGGATGGTTTGGTCTGCATGTGTGCATGGAGTTTACTCTGGCTGAAATTTGTTTGCTAGAAATCAACCTGCAGATGTGCCTGTTGTCTGTCTGCACACTGACATGTCTGTCTGTCTGCAAATGACAGTAAACATCATTTTATGTCCTCTTGTCTGCGCCTTTGCAGCTATAAACATGTTCTTGTATAGCTTAACCCTATGTTACCCAAAGTCTCAACTCAAAGTTTTGGCTTTGTCTCATTTCACTCGTTAACCTTATGGAACCAAACGTCTCACTGGCAACCCGCTCTGAGAATTTGGCAATGGCGCCCATTGACCGACATAGTAGACTTTGACACAGTAGAAATGGTTAAATTTTTGGGGTGACATCAAAGGGTTAAATTCTAAAAAGGGTTAACTGGACAGAAAGAATGTCCACATAAGGCAGAAAAATTCATCAGCTTGTGGAATGAGAGTTTTCTGTGTATATTCTTAAGTGTATTTCCATTTACACATGAATTTTCAGCTTTGTCAGATCATCTTCTTTACATACGAAACCAAATACCCCAACATGTTATTAAATGATAACAGTACATTTAAAAAGCAGAAATAGCCATTTTTCAACCTCAGGACTGAAGTGTTGGGCTCTGTAAAAATGACATAACTCAGTAACCTGGTTGCCTTAAAATTTTGAGTTCACTGAACTTGTAACAGTAATAGTTCTAATAGTTAACAGAACAGTTATTGTTCATTAACTATTATAAAGTATTTGTAATTATTCATTTTTCAGTACTTTTACTAAAGTAATATGTACGGTATGTAGTTACGCTGAGGAGGAACTCAAGTATGTACCCACATACAGGTCTTGAAGTTTAAAGGGTTTAAGCTTGATTTGCTTATGAAGGAAGAGATATTTTCAAAGATATGTAGGTTTACTTGGAACCCTGACACCCACACAGACACAGACACACACACACACACACACACACACTGAGGAATGTGCTGTGGTATGAAAGATGACACCAAGTAGGACTGGCAGTAGAAGAGCAAAATGCTTCTATGTCCTAGGAGGCCACTTCTTAAGAGTCAATTACAAAGGCAAGGAGTTATACACACACAGTGGACACACACACACACACACACACACACACACACACACACACACACACACACACACTCACAGACAAACACACACTGGTATGTGGGAGTGATGGTAGAATGTCTTGTAAAGTCACTTGCTGGCAAATTCAAATAGCCAAAGACTGCACCTGCTGTGCCCAGCAAGCATCCATAACAACTCACTTCAGAAAATAACACTAATCTCACCTCACACATGCACACAAAAGCACAACAGTGCACTACATGTACAGTTAGGCAGAAAAAAATACTCTGTCTGACATTAAAATTCTACAATACATACAAAACAGAAAGGAAGGCTCGGGACAGGTTTGGGTTATCTAACAAGAAAATTTGAATGTTTATTTTAAGGAATCCACCTACGTAATTTCACACACTCTCATAACGCTACGGTCTACAACTGCATTCAGAACAGCTCCGGATTTTGTGGCATGGGTGACTGCAGCCCTGAATAAACCAGGGATGATGAGAGAGCTGTATTGGTTGGTGAAAGTTCACAGTGGATCTTTGCTGTCGCTTGTTAGGTTCACCCAAAATGTGTAAAGCACATCTGCAGTAGCAGCATTAGCGAGAGGAACTAGTGCAGTGGGCCTAACAGTTGATCCGAAGAGGGTGGATTCTGTTCCTTGCTTGGTACAATCGGCAGTAACACAAAAATGTACCAATATTAAGTACTGTTAATGCATTACAGATGTGTAAATAAATATAATGTATAATAAACATTATACACACAGTGAGGAAAATAAGTATTTGAACACCCTGTTACTTTGCAAGCTCTCCCACTTAGAAATCATGGAGGGGTCTGAAATCTTCATCTGAGGTGCATGTCCTCTGTGAGAGACATAATCTAAAAAAAAAAAAAAAAATCCAGAAATCACAATGTACGATTTTTTAAATTATTTATTTGTGTGTTACTGCTGCAAATGAGTATTTGAACACCTGTCAATCAGCAAAAATTCTGTCCCTCAAAGACCTGTTAGTCCGCCTCTAAAAAGTCCACCTCCACTCCACTTATTATTCTAAATTAGAAGCACCTGTTTGAGGTCGTTAGCTGCATAAAGACACCTGTCCACCCCACACAATCAGTAAGACTCCAACTACTAACATGGCTAAGACCAAAGAGCTGTCCAAAGACACCAGAGTGTGAAGCATGGGGGTGGAAGCATCATGCTTTGGTGGTGTTTTTCTGCTCATGGGACAGGACAACTGCACTGTATTAAGGAGAGGATGACCGGGGCCATGTATTGCGAGATTTTGCGGATCAACCTCCTTCCCTCAGTTAGAGCATTGAAGATGGGTCGTGGCTGGGTCTTCCAACATGACAATGACCCAAAGCACACAGCCAGGATAACCAAGGAGTGGCTCCGTAAGAAGCATATCAAGGTTCTGTAGTGGCCTAGCCAGTCTCCAGACCTAAACCCTATAGAAAATCTTTGGAGGGAGCTCAAACTCCGTGTTTCTCAGTGACAGCCCAGAAACCTGGCTGATCTGGAGAAGATCTGTGTGGAGGAATGGGCCAAAATCCCTGCTGCAGTGTGTGCAAACCTGGTGAAAAACTACAGGAAAAATTTGACCTGTAATTGCAAACAAAGGCTACTGTACTAAATATTAACATTGATTTTCACAGGTGTTCAAATACTTATTTGCAGCAGCAACACACAAATAAATTATTTAAAAAATCATACATTGTGATTTCCGGATTTTTTTTTAGATTATGTCTCTCACAGTGGGCATGCACCTAAGATGAAGATTTCAGACCCCTCCATGATTTCTAAGTGGGAGAACTTGCAAAGTCGCAGTGTGTTCAACTTATTTTCCTCACTGTACACACACACACACACACACACACACACACACACACACACACACACACACACATAAAATACTGTGAGAAAGTTTTAGGCATCTAAGCAAAGTTAATAAAGTCATATTCATAATAAAGTCAGAATAAAGTCATATTCATAATTCAAATAAACATAAAAACAATAAAAAGTAACAAGAATTTCTTGGGTCCATGTTTTTCCTTGACACATTCACAGCCACCACAGAGACTTGTTAATATCATCACACACACATATGTATATATATATATATATATATGAGAGAGAGAGATAAAAAATAATTGTTATTAATTAATATTCTATCATTTTTTTTATTCTATAATGTTTATTCAAATATTAACACTTTTCTGAGCAAATAAACACATAGATTTTGAAAATGTGTCTAAGATTTTCACACAGCATTGTGTATATATATATATATAAAACGTATAATAAAGTATACGTGATAACACACTCCCCCTCGTGTTCTATTGCTTAAGTAAAGTGGCAGTTTATCCCAGCAAGACATTTTCTGTTAAACAATTCATGTGCTTTGTAACAAGTGCTGTAAAACTGTATTTCTGATAATCCATCTCAGTTACTTAGTAAATGAGCTCAGGGCAGGTCTGGGCATCAAATGTAGCAGTCAGGGCTAGTCGGGCCAGTTTAGACAGTTAAGCTGCACTTATGATGCTCTCTGATAATAAACTAGTTTCAGTGCTTTGCCTGCTTAAACCTTAAACAGTGCACTCTAAAATGAAAGCTAAGCTAAGCAGAGGGCAACCAGAGGGCAAGCAGAGGAGGGGTTCTCACAGTAGGAGTACCCTGTGTCACTTTTCAGAAAGGCCAGGAGGCTTCTCCCTTGCTGGTGTGTGTGTGTGTGTGTGTGTGTGTGTATGTGTATGTGTGTGTGTGTGTGTGTGTGTGTGTGTGTGTGTGTGTGTGTGTGTGTGTGTGTGTGTGTGTGTGTGTGTGGCTAAGCAAAGTGAGAATATTACAGCTCCATCATCAAACACACACATGCAGTTGTGGCGTCCAATAATTCATTAAGCTATGCTTACTAGCTGCCCCTCAATACATTTGAGAATGCATATTCAAGACCTGGAAAATATCAAAGCACCAGCCAAACACCATGTTCCCTAAGCCTCAGTATGATGATATCATTCTGTTTGCACATCATATCATGTCAACTGGCCATACGCGTCCTGTCAAAAGTTTAGGGACACCATGCCTTTTCTGAGTAATGCTCGCTTTTCACTGTTCCTTTTTAAAAACTGCCTGAAAATATTTGTTAATATAAAATTACTTACTAATACTTTGGGTTTATTAAAACTCAGCTTCATCTTCATCAAAGAGTCCTCCTAGGTATAAAGAGTAGATTTTGTGCATATATAGATTTGACAGTTTTCTTTAAATGGTATTAAAAAGGCTACCATACAGGCACATTTTTGTCTCCCAAGATATAAAAAATATAAATGTACATTCAAATGTGCAACAGTGGTCCTATGAAAGGGGCATAATAACTTTTTACACAACAATAAAATAAAAAGTCTGGAGTCCATAAAATGGAGTCAATACACCTTAAAAAGCAGTACGATCAGCAAACTATAAATGCGATACAATTACATTCTCTAGCTAAAGGTGCTAATTACATACACTTACGGGCACCACACTGGTGGCAAACTATTACTAAAAGCAAATACTGAACATTTTTTGCCCCAAAGGTCTTTCAAACAGCTGAACATTTTGGGTGCTGTCATCACAACAAGGAGATAAAATGTGGGGTATTGCATAATTTCCTAAAGTAGTCCTTCCTCCGTTGTTTCTTCAGTTTTGCTTGTTTTTGGAAAGACAAATGGGAAGATCTAAACAGTTTTCTATTTAATGTACAAAGAAACATGGTTATTTATCAAAAATAGAAAGCTCTAAGACTCAAATGCTCTTCTGTAATATATCCACACCTGCAGTAGTCACTGCTCTTTTAATGTTAAAAGATGTCTTCACACAGACTCAATCATCTACACTTGTGCATAGCAATGCCCTTCCTCCATTAGGTTTTCATGACCCTGTTAGTAGCGTTTTGTGTTTTAAAACTTATATTGTTTTTGTCTGTGTTATTATTGTCACCAATGACTGAGAGAAAGGCATAACTTAAATAAAACTAGACATCACCAAAAGTTTGATGGACAGAATTGGGCGACCCTGTGTAGTTAAAAGATTCCTTCCATTATGCAAGTTTGAACCAACATGTTTGGCATAAGGAGAAAAACACTTCCTGTGATCGTGTTAATGAAGATGTTTCAGGCTGCGTTCACCAGAACTTTGCTGTATCTATACAAAAACACACCTCTTGCCATTTGTTTTAATGAGAATGAGGCACTGCTTGACAGCAGATGCCAATACACAGCAATGCCTGAAAGTTATGCTTCATTGTCTGACGGATCCCTGTATCAGCCAGTTGGATGTGGTGTGGGGCAGGGCTTCAGCTATCGATTTTAAATGGAGGAAACACCAAACTAGCTGATTCACTCTAATATTCATTTCTACAGATATAGCAGGGAAGTAGCTGGTTTGATTAAAACTCATACGCGTCGTTTTTGCTTGCTTTTATGAAAAAGCAACTGCCAGTTTTTGCCTATGGCCATTTCAGAATTTTGAAAAATCTAAAACAAAGAAAAGTTATAACAAGGAAAAGGAAGAGGAAACGTTCACGGTTCTGCATTATTTCCAGATCACTACTCAAAAATTTAAGCAAATTTGCGACACAGACTACGCTGAGGCCTTTGTGCCAAAAGGTCATCTTTTTTGGTCTTATCTGCTCCAGTGAAGCTCACGTTCTCACAAATCTCAGGAGCATTTGATCTAATCAACAGAGGCTTTTGCACAAACATGTGGAGCCTGTGGCAGCTCGAGACTTGCTGTCATTAAAGCAAAAGAATCACATATTTAAATTCTGTAATTTACAAGAAATCCTAAAAGTCTCATTGAAAGATGTTCATGTTCAAATATTCTACTTTCTACTCAAATTGTTAGACTGATAACAGAATTTGTAATGAAAATCTTTCTATTTAATTCTACAAGAACGGAAACTAGAAGCACTTTCACTAGTAGTCTCTGACTTATGGACCCCACACACACCCAAAACAGACCAGCAATGCATGCTAATGCGTTTTTTTGACTGTACAAAAAGAGTCTTGTGAACATGGCCTTAACTTGCAAGCCTACAGGGAAAGTCCAAACTCATAACTCTTGTACTACATGGTTGGACTGTCCATGTCAAAACCTCTGGCATCTTCTACGCATTCCACCTCTCTACTCGTTTGCTCTTACAGGTGCCACTACAGCGTAATTACAGAGAAAGGTAGAGACAAAAGTGTGAGAACTTCCGTGTTCTGTGATAGAGGAGTGTTTTGATGCGCGAGTTTCAGAGAGACACCAAAACAAGCTTGTGGGTGTTAGCTGCTTGAAGCGGCTGTCTGACCTCCACACTCTCATTCACTTCGATGCCACCATCGTTGTCATCATCCAGCTGCTTGTGAATGTGCCGCAGTGCCTCGAGGCTGAAACGGTCCGCTTCGTTCATGCAGGGAGGAATCACCGTCAGACAAGGGTCTGAAATAATAAGAGAGAGAGAGAGAGAGAGAGAGAGAGAGAGAGAGAGAGAAGGGTACAGTTATAAAAAGCTTAGCTTCAAAGTCATGTATTAGGTACTGAGTACCTGTCTACACTTAAAGAACACTGAAAGTGCCTGTGTGTGTATGTATGTGTGTGTGTGTGTGTGTGTGTGTGTGTGTGTGTGTGTGTGTGTGAGAGAGAGAGAGAGAGAGAGAGAGAGAGAGAGAGAGAGAGAGAGTGTGTTTGAAGTTGGATCCTTTCACAGCCATGAGCTTTGACAGGTCTTGACACGCCTATTGAGTTGCAGACTGTTGATATGGCAAATGGCGCTGGAATTTGATTGGATGACAGCCTGGTCTTATTTAAGAGGAAAGGATGTGAAGGAACCTAACCACATTTAACGTGATATAACGTGATATAAGTGGAAAAGACACCTGACTGGGTGTAATTATCTATCAGATTGTGAAGATCCAAAAAAAAATACATTTTTCAACATAGAAATAAGTGCTTTCAGCTCTGACGATCTACAGTGACAATCAGTTGATTTTTTTTTGTACACAAATAACAAGGCAAATTGTTGTAAATGAAATGAAAATGAGACATAAATGCACTTATTCAAAAGAGCAGGCCTATGGAATAAGACAGTAGACTCAACATTAGAGGGTGATGACAAAGCTACATTTCAAACTGAGAAGCAAGGCAGCATGTAAAAAAGCAGATGTATGTTGTGTAAATAACTCCTTAATTTTGCATAGTGCCTTGCGTGTGATTCCCTCTTACATAACAAGTTTTGCATAGTAGAAGCCCTCCAAGCTCATTTCCATGGGACTCTATTTACATAACAATCACTTAGACTAAAACAAAGGTAGAGCACAACATGACACATTCGAAAAGCCAGGCTTGTGCAGTGAGCAGGTCAGAAGTTTGGAAGTGTTTAAATCTGAAGTGATAAGGTGCTACAATCAAAAAGGAAAGCGCATGAAGTTGAAGTAGTGAAATCTTAATATCACTCCCAACATCAAACACTAAATCTGAAGTTTGAAAGTGTCTGAACTTGAAGATGTAAAGTCAGCATAAATCTATAAATCTAAAGTGTTGAAATGTGAAATCATGAGATGTTTAAATGTGAAGTTATAAAGTTAAAGTAATAAGTATAACAGGCCAGCATTATATCTAAAGTGACATATGAAGGGAGCATGAATAATTCTGTAAACCTAAAGCATATAATGGTAGAAAAGAGCATTCAAAGTTTTATACAGCCTAATGAACTGTATAATTACTTCACTGGCTGAATGCTGTGCAAGACACCCGTGAATGTATACTCAGCCAGGCAGAACAGATGAACCTGCTATTTTGTCCAGTGTCTGTTATCTGAGCAAGTCAGCAGTAGAGAGAACCATGGAACAGGAAGTGACACACATGGGAAGAAATGTCAAACAAAACCAAGCACCAAAAACAGAGAGAGGAAAATAAAAGGGCTAAAATTAGAACAGAGGCTACTATAAATAGAAACACACTTCTGGCTGACAGGATGTGGTGGGCCTACGCTGAACAACGGAATGAATCTGTCACACAAATGAATCTGTGTGAAAACAATTCCTGGCCGTCCAATCCACCAGAGAAAGGGCTAATCTGAGCCTCCGACTACAACAGAAAATCATTATAACAAGGCACTGTTTTATCAATCCATCCATCCAACCATCCGTTCACCATAAAAATGTGAGTAAAAGTAGAGTTTTTGAAATATTTACATGAATTTTAGAATTTCTTAGTATGAGGTGCTGCTATACATCCCCCTTCGCTTTAAGCTGGCATGGATTCCACAAAAGCCTCTCATGAGTAGATCAAATTCACCTGTGAGTCATCTCAACACAAGCTTTAATTAAAAAGTAGGATCTTTTTGGCCTTACCTTGACCAATCACCAATTTGCTTACATTTGAATAATGACCTAAAATAGTACAGAAGAGAGAGAGAGAGAGAGAGAGAGAGAGACCCCAAGTCTGAGAAAGATGGATGGGTAGAGAAGACAAACTAAACATAAACAGAGAGATGTACTGCCCAAGAAATGATGGTAAGACAGGTAAGACAGGTTTCGAGGACTCTGTCCATCAACAGCCCTTAAGACACAAATCCATCTCAGCTGTGACATGGAGTCATGGCAGACTGGGGTAAAGATCAGCACTTCTGCTACACAGCACAGCAGACAGTTCTAAACACCATTAAGAGGCAGTCAGCATCCATTCAGTAACAAGTGTCATTTACACACGTTCTCAAAAAATGAAGAGGTGCTTCTTAACACTTGACCCTACCTACTCAATCTCACACTGATAAAGCTGCAGTGCTAAGGCTGGGAGCAGGAGAAGCAGACCACATCAGCAGACCGCACCTGAAGATCAGTACGGGGTAATGTGCTTCAAATGGGCTGGTGGAATGGGGAACTTGGGCACGTTATAATGTCAGAGGTAAACTGTTATTTAGAAAGTGTTTGTGGTGACATCTGCTTAGCGTAACTAAAATGCTGCAAGATAAAGTTGCTAGTGGTTATTTTAGACTCTTAAACTGCATGAGGCTTTGTATGGACACTTCAACTCATATAACTACATTAACATACATACTAGTTTCACAGTAGTTTACCATATCACTTCCAGTAGTTTAAGTGATTTAAGCACAAAAACCAGAGGCTATATAGCACCAGAGCTAATCATTTCAGTCCACATGGTTTACCTGTAATTGCCCCAAGCTCCTAAGAACATGTCAATCTCAAGTATGTTTAACCTCTCAAACTGCAGGCTTCCTATTTATTATTTTTAGTTATTATGCTTAATATTAGTAGTTACTATTCAGTAACTACTATGAAACTAATGTGCAGGCTATGAACAGTACTGTGCCAAAGTCAGATACCACTGTTTAATTTAATTTACAGGCAAAATGGCCATTAAGTAATTTTTTTTTAGTGTTGGATAAAACAAAACACATATTTAACAGAAAATTACAGAGAAGCCTCAACAACTAAATATAATATTTTTTCCACCCCTTGCCTTTATTACAGCTTTTATTCTTTTCAGAAGACTTGCTTTCAGTGTTTCAAAGAAATCTCCTACACCTCTACACTTCAGTCGTAGAAGCTGGTTGCATTTTTTGCGTCTCATGATTCAAGTAGTGCCAATCACAAATTAAGTCTCATCTCAAATATCAATGTTGTAGTGCAGTGGTTCCCAACCCTGGTCCTGGAGGACCCTCAGCCCTGCAAATTTTGTGATTTCCTGCAAAAACACACTGTCCACTTTACAACTGGAAGGACAGAAGGGCTTAATTGGCAGCAGAGAACACAAAAGCAAAGAGTGAATAAATTAAACACTGACAGAGTTGATACATTTTGTGTAATTCGCTCATTTTAAATGTTTTCATGACACTGAAAAATGACTAACTTGTACTTAATGGTCTTTTTTTGGTGGAAATTAAATTAAAAAAGGTGTGGTTTCAAACATGTTAACATTTGAGGTGTGGGCTTGCATACGGGCTTTTACAGTTTAAGGGGTAAGCTAGTTTCCAGTTTTTGTTATAGTAGGATTAGGCAAAAAAATCCTGATTAAGTATCATAATCTAGCCGCTCTGTTTTTCAGCATGACTGTACCTTATTATCTGAGTTAAAGCAGGATCATCACTCAGCAATGATTAGTGCAAAACACACACAAACACCCCCTCACTCACAGAGCAACATTCATAGCAACACCTCAAAGAGGCACAGTGCATTTGTAGGATGCCGGTCACACAGTTCTAAGAGCTCAGGTTTCAGCCTCTTATCTTCCTCAAGTTCACAGTCATGGGGCTCCAGAGATGCTACACCAAACCATTTAAGCTAAATTAAGCTCAATGTAGATAAAGTATTTACCGTATGGCATGTCTACTTCAGCTGCCCCGTAATATGACAGACCCAGGCCTGAGCTATCACACACACACACACACACAGCAGACTTTATTAATTTGTAATGATATAAGTTTTATATAAGTTATTCATCTGAGAGCATATTGTTCAGTAACTAGTATAAAAAATAAAGCTCAAAAAAATAAAGGGAACACTTAAACAACACAATATAACTCCAAGTAAATCAAACTTCTGTGAAATCAAACTGTCCACTTAGGAAGCAACACTGATTGACAATCAATTTCACAGCTGTTGTGCAAATGGAATAGACAACAGGTGGAAATTATTGGCAATTAGCAAGACACACTCAGTAAAGGAGTGGTTCTGCAGGTGGGGACCACAGACCACTTCAGTACCTTTCTGCTTTCTGGCTGATGTTTTGGTCACTTTTGAATGCTGGTGGTTCTTTCACACTCGTGGTAGCATGAGACGGACTCTACAACCCACACAAGTGGCTCAGGTAGTGCAGCTCATCCAGGATGGCACATCAATGCAAGCTGTGGAAAGAAGGTTTGCTGTGTCTGTCAGCGTAGTGTCCAGAGGCTGGAGGCGCTACCAGGAGACAGGCCAGTACACCAGGAGACATGGAGGAGGCCGTAGGAGGGCAACAACCCAGCAGCAGGACCGCTACCTCCACCTTTGTGCAAGGAGGAACAGGAGGAGCACTGCCAGAGCCCTGCAAAATGACCTCCAGCAGGCCACAAATGTGCATGTGTCTGCACAAACGGTTAGAAACCGACTCCATGAGAATGGTATGAGGGCCTGACGTCCACAGATGGGGGTTGTGCTCACAGCCCAACACCGTGCAGGACGCTTGGCATTTGCCAGAGAACACCAGGACTGGCAAATTCGCCACTGGTGCCCTGTGCTCTTCACAGATGAAAGCAGGTTCACACTGAGCACATGTGACAGACTTGACAGAGTCTGGAGACGCTGTGGAGAGCGATCTGCTGCCTGCAACATCCTTCAGCATGACCGGTTTGGCAGTGGGTCAGTAATGGTGTGGGGTGGCATTTCTTTGGAGGGTCGCACAGCCCTCCATGTGCTCGCCAGAGGTAGCCTGACTGCCATTAGGTACCGAGATGAGATCCTCAGACCCCTTGTGAGACCATATGCTGGTGTGGTTGGCCCTGGATTCCTCCTCATGCAGGACAATGCTAGACCTCATGTGGCTGGAGTGTGTCAGCAGTTCCTGCAAGATGAAGGCATTGAAGCTATGGACTGGCCCGCCCGTTCCCCAGACCTGAATCCGATTGAACGCATTTGGGACATCATGTCTCGCTCCATCCACCAACACCACGTTGCACCACAGACTGTCCAGGAGTTGGCGGATGCTTTAGTCCAGGTCTGGGAGGAGATCCCTCAGGAGACCATCCGCCACCTCATCAGGAGCATGCCCAGGCATTGTAGGGAGGTCATACAGGCACGTGGAGGCCACACACAATACTGAGCCTCATTTTGACTTTTATTAAGGACATTACATCAAAGTTGGATCAGCCTGTCGTGTGTTTTTCCACTTTAATTTTGTGTGTGACTTCAAATCCAGGCCTCCATTGGTTAATAAATTTGATTTCCATTGATGATTTTTGTGTGATTTTGTTGTCAGCACATTCAACTTTGTACAGAACAAAGTATTCAATGAGAATATTTCATTAATTCGAGAATATTTCATTCATTTGAGTGTTCCCTTTATTTTTTTGAGCAGTGTATAAGGTTTGTAATTAGGAAAGTGAGCAACCGGTAGGTCTTTAGTAGCAATATTCCCCCATCTGATTCAAGCCCTTTAATACTGAGTATAAGCTGATACAAGTTCTCAGATAATAAAGCAATACAGTCCACATTGCACATCAAAGTTAATAAAACCAATTAGGTTTACATGAGATACTCCGAACAGCCTATTAATGCTCCAGTAAATGACTTCATTGGGCCTCGTTTACCAGTTGATTTTAAGAAAAAGACATTCTTAAAACCCACTTACACAATTTTCACAAAGATTTTGAAGTTCACCAGTGTTTTCTTCTCTGGGATTTGTTCTTAGGTAAGAACAGATTCTATATACACTCAACCACACAAAGCTGTGAACAATTCTGCGGTTTAAGATCATGTCTTGAATCTGATGTAGACATTTTCTTAGGACTTTTTCACAAGAACAAATTCAAGAAATAAAATTAGTAAGATATTGGTGAATGAGCCCTGTTGTTGCATTGAGTTTAATATGAGACAATTTGACAAATCTGATGCCTTGAGTACCATTTAAGTTTTTTATGTTTTGATATAATGTATTTTTTATGTTTTGACTTTAAATTGCTCAAAATCTGCAAAATAGCCCGCATTATACTCTCAGCTTTGAAAGCACGGTTAATGCTTTACTGCTAGTGCTGGTCTATTAAACACAGCTGGTAAAGCAGAATGTTACTGCTACGATTTCGTTTTTACACCAGTCACAACTAGCGGCACAACAACCGGCAAATACACACTCAAACATAATAAATGCATGTTAACATGCAATGAGACAAAGTAGGCTTGACACAACTGCATTAAAACATGCCTGTATCAGATCAGGACATCCCTATTGCTTAGAGTTTAAGGGGTTAATCTGATCTAGTCACTTACATTTATTATAAGCCCTTTTAGTCCAACACATCACAAAGTTAAGAAGGAATAGGAAAAAGTGTGATTGCGTCTGTGGAATTTCTACTACTTGCATAATAGCTGTTAAACTCTCTTCACCTCCTTTTCTCTCTGCCTCCAAAAAAGGCGCACTGTTGGACTCTGTCAGCGGGGCACCTCTAATCCATTGCTTATAATACAGCATAACTAAATGAAAAAAATTGACCAAAACTGATTTTAAAACCTGACAGGAACCATGAAGCAGAAGCCCAAACTTCCAGAAAAGGAGAAGGAGCTAGCTTAGCGAGGACAGAAAGAATGTGGGGATCAGAGATGAACATGAGCTGCCTGCCACTGACTGCCAAAGAACTGAGACAGAAAAACACAAAGCAAAAAGGGAAACCATGTCCTAATTAGACAGGAGACAGTAAAGGTGCTCTACAGCTCAAAGGAAGGAGAGAGAGAGAGAGAAAGAGAAAGAGAGAGAGAAAACATGTAACTAAAAATGTAAAACGGGGAATGAAAACTGTCCATCATTAAAAAGGTGCGCTGGCATACCCTACATTTCATAGATTTCCTGTTTACTACTTCCTCCTGCTTATAATGCTTGAAACATGAAGGTGAAGCATGCAAAATCACCATACTTCCTCTACCACAGAGGTCCTCTGTTTCAAGTTCAACAGTGTTTTCATTCCCTCATCAACTTGCTCCTGCCACTTTCCCATTGGGGGAATCCTCAAGGCCATTTTAGAGACCATTCCAGTACTTTATTAGCTTAAGTGAAATTCATTAGCTGAACCTTTAGAGGGCCGGAGTGAATAAGTGTAGACTTCAGGAGTGGAACTTGCCCAGAAATCATTTATGTAGCAAACTACTACCATCAATTACACAAGACTGATGATATAACTTTGTAACTCTACTCAGCTAGTTTGCTAGTTAACAAGTAAAGAACTACTAAGCTAGTAGAAGTAAAAAGAAGGGCCAAGCAGCACAAAGTTATTTGCAGGTACTCTTCAAAAATATTGACCTAGACAGTGGGGAGAGTGCATTTCTATGAAACTCATAATGCCCTCCTCCTCCTGTCCTGAAATGGCCAGAAGGCATGGGCTAAGTGCTTCTGAATCGTGAGGCAAGAGGGAACATTTAAAACACTACTGAAATGGTAGCAAAGATTAAAGTGAGAGATGCACCCAGTATTAACCCAGCTTAAACTTTTTCTCTACAGTAACTTGAACTTTCTTTTCCGGAAATGGCTAATACGTCCTCCTCCTTCTTCTTCCTTCTTCACTAACGCAGCATCAGCTCAAACTTTAACCTTAACCACTAAAAGTGAAAGAACGAAACTGGTCTCAGATCAGAAAAAAACATCCAGCCCCAACGACACCAGAGAAAGGATGATCGTGCATAACTGCTTCCTCAGTCTGGTTGAGCTTGAGGATATTCTCCACATGGTCTAAATAAACAAGGTCATTCCTCTCAGAGTGTTGCTTATGAGAGACAAATCACCCTGCAGCCATGTCAGACCTCTCATAATTCTAATATTAATAATAATAATCTCTTAATTACAGCATGCTGGGCCGGATCTCTCAGAGAGTTACTCCTGCAAAGCACTCATTTCTTTTGACCAAAACAGAATTTTCAGCCTACTTTTTACAGTAAACATCTTCCCCCAAAAACTACATTGCTTTTACTGTTTTTATTCCAATACTAAGTAAACAGTTCTACCACATTAAAAAGCAGGCAACATTATGAATGGCACCAAAACAAATCTTATCAAACTGAATTATGGTTAAATTTCATACATTTCATGACTGTCACCTAAAGAATAAAAGCCAAATTGTTGTGAGGTTAGAGATGAACACCCCACTGGAAGTACACTCAGTGTGCCTGCTATGAGTAGATTCCATCTAACAAGCCTTAAAGAACTTGTCTTACTCGTCTTGCTGAAATTAAAGCAAAACAAAAATCTCAAACATGCAATCCTTCCCAGTAACCACTGTAGCTGTTTTGTTTAAAGCCCTGGTGGGACCTTTCACAACCTATTAAAAACACTTCCCATTAGTCACATCACCTACTGACCCAAACTGTGTGACCCATTTAGCCCTACTAGCCCCCTCGTCTCCCCAGTCCACCAGCAGGAACAATGCGCAGAGGTCAATAACATTAACAAAGTCACTGTAATGATAAATGACTTTTCATTTCTGCTTTTTTCACGTTTCTTTTAAAAGTCAGCTTAGTAAGTGCATTTCTACAGACTGATGGAATTGTATGGAGCCGTTTCTGACACTGCCTAGACTTTAGCTCTGATTAGCAAGATAATACATATCAGTTTTCAGTCTGTGCACTAAAGTACACCATAGGCCTGAGAGGTCTTTATGCTTCGTATCTGAATCTACTCCATGTGTAACTATTCTCTGACATCCCCACCATCCTCAAAGAAATAACCAACTGTAAAATAATACTCCATGGACTAGGCCTGCACAACATGGACAACGTGCAATTATAACGTATTCTTTAATGATCAGGAAGTCTCTAAAGTTGTTTGTAGAACATTTTGAACCAGTCCTGTGAGGGCATGAGGGCAACATATTGGACATCAAAGATGCTAATGTGTGATTACAGAAGCACCGATGTTGATCAACAAGATGGTGTTGGCATGTTTAGAGATGTTGTACTACATATGAAAAGAGAAACAGGCCAGGCCATCAAAACAACACTCAACAAGAATGCTATAGACTGCTGAAGCCTTACAGTAACACCTCACACTGGCTTGAAAGATGTGCCATTAACACCCACTGTGTGCCAAACCATAAAAAGTAAGTGTGAACATTAGCATAAATACTGGCACATTATTGAAAAGAGATGCCAATACCTGAGCACAGTATAAGCATTTCTTCATATGGCTGAACTTAAAGGACTCAAATCCTCCACTTGTAATTGACATGAAAAATTAACTTGTAAAAATGACTATATAATATATATATATATATATATATATATATATATATATATATATATTTCCCTGAAGTCACTTTTACACAACCATTTTCAAACTTCTCTTTATCACTTAGAATTCAACGAGTTGTTTTTGCTATAGTGCCTTTGAGGTTGATTTGTAAATAACCTCTGTTTTGATTGGCTGGCATTTTCACAAGTAAAAAAAATCACATAAAAAAATCTGAGCTGAAACGTTTGCAGCACTTCAATATTCTGAGATGTAGAAATAAAAGTGGACTTCATCCCATCCTCTTGGATGAACATTTTCAATGGTTGCAATGATGCATTTGCTTCCAAAAAGCCAGAAACAGCACAGCATTTTTCCTCTGCATCCTCTAGTCCAACACAGTCTACTCTACTGCATCAACACTCCTTATCACTTCAATGTTAATGAGCAGGCTAATCAGCTGTCAGCAGAATGGGAAGTCATCTGTAAAGGTGATCAATAGTGCAATATCACAACCACAATGAACTCAAAATAAGCTGTAAATAAGGAAAATTTAATTGTCCATAATACGGGCCTTTAAAAGGGCAGGAGGCCTGATGTTACCATAGGCAGACAAAGCAAGTCAGATAAACCCATCCCGGAGCATTGGATCTTCGCAGTAGAACATCTAATGGCCTGCTTAATGACGTGTGTATCTCCTCCACAGACTGGCTGAATTTCCTGTTAGAACTCTTGACTTCCTGGCACTCAGGAAACCTCCTGTGTGGTCTGCCACCACATCTACAGCAGGACTGCCTCAGGCAATTACTTTGGCCTACGGGCCAACCATATCACAGACTGCTTTAGAATACATGCAGGAATATTTAGTTGATATATTTTTACAATACAAGGAGGTTCTTTACCCATTAAAATGATTCTTCCACTTAAATATCTCATTTGCAAAAATGGTTCTTCAAAGAACCTTTCACTGAACGGTTCTTGGGGGGAACTAGAAATGGTTATTCCATGGTACCTTCATTTTAAGTTAAGGTAGCATTAGAATTGTATGTTATCTGGGACGTCCCTTCCTAAATCTCCTGCCCCTCCCCCACTAAACTGTCCTAAACGATAGAGGAAGTAGATAAGTGAACAGATCTCAATAGACCTACACAAACTTGGACTAGATAGTTACTTTAGCTCTTCTGAGCTTTATCCTTCATCAGTCATGCAGCATATCAGAACCCCCTCTTCTGCCCAGAGAAAAACAAGGTTAGCTAAGATTACCAGTTCACGGTTACTGCTGTGCTGCTGTCGCCTTTCTAATTAATGACAAGCATCTGCACACTTGTCATCAATGAAAATGGCATGTGAGTGCTATTGTCCTTGTCCTTTGACCTTCTGTAATCAGTGACAATGGACCAGTAAAATTAAGCGATACACCAAACAGTAATTAGTTTGACAGAGCCAGATAGCAGGAAGCACACAGAGGTCATCTTTTAAAAGCTACAGACAGGAGACAGAAGTAAGTCCACTGAGAGCACACCTGTCTCTCCGGACATACAGAAATATTAGCAGCATACCAGTGGATTAGCCTTGTGTCACAGCTTACAGTAAAGACACCCACTTCATCTAGACTTATTACCAGTAAAAATGACTTCAGTGGGGCTCCTATTTATTAATAGCTAAGACGATCATACTGCCTGTTTGTGATTCATAAACTGGGTAACATTTCAGTGTAGTGCAGTGTTCATAAGGCTATGTGACACCTACACGAGTCATTCATGGCTACTGACACAGTGTAGGCTACAGACCCACATAAACATTTATTAACACTAATTCCAGTAGGCGTCAGCCATCATAAAAGATGCACTGACACATCATCTAAGCCAGATTTCTGTCTATTGGGTTGTGTCATTACACGTTCGGGGATACATAGACCTTTTTTACAACCTCAAGGTATGAGTGCCAAGTCAGGTTGGTTGAACAAAAGTGAACATGCTCAGTGGACCTCAGGTACAGTGAGTTTTACTGTATCATTAAGATACGCCACATCACCAGCATTATGTCACTGTAAGCTATGCTAGGCTATAAAGTCTGCTGTTATAATATGCTGTGTAGTTTCACCCAAAACGTGTCCCAACACACCTCCATGTAAGACAAAAACAATGTCACTCAACATGGGTGTTTCACCAACTAGATGCGTTACATCAGTGTTTCCCCACCCGGTTCTCAGAGCCCCACCACAGACGGTTCACAATTTTACTTCATTCTTATATGTTGTGAGTGAAGTTGGATGGGGGTAACTTGACATAAAAGTCGACAAAGCAGCTTTTATGATAGACACCGCCTATTAGAATAAGCCTTTATAAATATTTCTGTAGATTTATGTTGTTGTAATAAGCTTATTTGAGTGTCGTGTAGCCTAATGAACACTGGCCGATGGTAAAGCGTTAACAAAAATGGTGCAATACCAACACCAAACTCTGAATACTGAAGCTTTGACCACAATGTGGATCTGATATTTTTTTGAAGCTACCAAGCCTTGAAATAAGCTATTTTTAACTTAAACATATTTAAAAGGCTCAAATAGCTCAAACAAATACTTTACTACCCCACAGGAAGACATGCATTATTATTATTAACACTATGACCTCAAACAAATACCTTACTACCCCACAATTTTATTGTTGCTACTACTTTACAACTTATATAGATTTCAACTAAATAGCAGAAAGTTGTTAAAAAAGGAGAAATGTTAGATGTGTCCAGACTCACCATCAGAGCTCTAGATGATTCCATAATGATTCAAGGTGCTGTATTACATGAGAATTAAGTGATAAAATTAATAGGCCTTATATCTGAAACATGGTGATCAAATCTCACACAAGATGCTATGAATAAGTGCCACTTAACTGATTCCAGCTGCCAAAAGTAACCAGCTATACATCAGTTCTGAGGCGCATTTAAGGATTTTAACATTAACATTCTATCATCCAAAACGTCTTGCAAGCAAAGTATGTGTAAAGGATCCACAGACCGCAGTTGTAAAGCTGGCAAACAGCAGTCCATGCTCACTTGGGGAAGAACTTAACTTCTAAGACACGTTTTCCAGTGGTATGTCTCCTGCACCCAACTGAGGACGTGGCTCCGCAAGACTAGTGTGACCTCTCACTGAGACAAGAGCATTGACACTTTGCATTCAGTGTTGACATTTTTCTGTCTGAATCATTTTCAAATAGGCAGTACAGAAAAAGCAAAAAGGATGCCTGATGCAGAATGGGGCCTCAGGCAACCCCAACAGAGCTGCGGGAAAATCTGTTTTGATTCCTCACCCTTTTTAAGAGAGACGTAGCACACGAAAAGACCACGATTGGCCTGACTTCAATAATACATTTCTTTTCCTAACCGATAGGTTCAATGGGTTTCACAGTGACAGAAGCGATTATTCCATCTCTCTCTTGTGCTCTCTCTCTCTCTTTAGTTATGCAAGGCCTCAAAGAGTGGGGTGCTTAGCCTTGCTATGTGAGACACCCAGAGCAAGAAAGAGAAATTCACACCCGTCGGCCTTCCTCAGCTTTTGCACTCTCTCTCCCTCTCTCTCTCTCTATGAGGGAAAGTCCCTGAAATAAGATGTTACAGCTATTCCCCTCATCTAAAATATCCCCTCCGTCAGTCTCACATGTGAATGGTATCCAAGCCCCCTTCAGCTTTTCACTTGAAAGACTGAAGTCATAAGCATAGAAGTCAAAATGGTGGCCCATGACAGAGCAATGCAGAGTTTAGATGACTTAACTCAGACATGCGGTTTCCCACACCAGGGTCACTGGAAAAGTCCAGAGGTTTTTCCTGAATTGCTGAATAATTAAATGGTTACGATGTAAACAAAGTTATTCAGAGTGGTCTGATATGAAATGCACATTCTAGTAAAACTGCTCAGTCAGAAAAGTTCACAGTGATGATAACTCATTCATGGTGGAGAGGTACATGTAGGGTTTTAAGGTAAATACAACCCAACTTCACCACCATTTTGTCTTTATCAACATTACATATAAAAAATCAGAAGACATCTGTAGGTTCACTGCTTATTTTGGATTGCACATAAAATGGCGGCATTTGAGTCACAGCTTTTGTGACCTCTGGTTTCCATCTGGCATTCCCCATTAAGTCTATGCCTAGACAGGAATTTTTATTAAATTTCTAAACAGCATTTTAGTCCAAGACTTCTTATGTGTCAATGAAACTGGCCTTTAGGGTCCTAAAAATTCAGACTATTGTACTATCTTGTACTAAATCAACGCATAAATTTCATCTTATGTAATTTTCTGGAAGCTGATGTTATTACTAGGACACCATTACCCAGTTTCCAGTACGCAGTTCAAGCACAGTCATCAGAGATGCAAATTAGAGAGACAAAGAGCAACACATCCATATGCAGAGTTTTTACATATGTCAAGAGATTAACATAGCTAGACTTGTTATGACAAACTATTGTAAGAAGACCTTAAGGTTTGATCTAAACAGTGCTGGAAATGTAACCCAGTATAAATCACAAACCACATAACTTAAAAAAACAATATTGTTGTTACCAAGATTAGTTAAAAGGTGTAACTGAATTACTTTTGGACTACTTTCAATTTAATTGCCTTACTTCAATTCATAATCAGCCAGTTGAAGTCACTGAGACCCAATAATCACATTCCCTCTTCTCACATCTAAAAATCTAATTATGTATGTTTTTAAAATCCCTGCTCTAATTATAAACACTTGTTTGTTTTTTTAGATTATGTAATCTACATTACGTGTAGTCAGTATCATGACTGCAGCTATGAAAAAGCTGTGAAAAGCTGTACTGGTGCATCACCAACAAACAGCACAGCAAACAAGATGGGTTAATGGGTTAAATGCATTTAAGGTTGCAATGTAGAAAGTCATCCCTGGATAAGTGATACTACAGTGGAAATGAGGAATATAGAGAAACCTTTTAAGCTTTGTGTTTCTCCCTCTTAGAAAAACACTTCTTACAAGAATCAATGTGAGACAATAGGTAAGCAGAAAGATACAACAAGCACCAGAAAGCAGTCTTCTGACACCCTCAACATGAGCACCTTCACTTCTGCTTCCTGTGTTTAGAAAACTCACCGCTTGTCTACCTTCATATGCACAATCTGCTAAAGATTACCACACATTTACTGCCTACATTTCAAGCTCTTGTCCAAAAAACGGACAGAATGTTGTGTGCATATGCGTCCCACTGAAGGGCATGTGCACCCAGGCCCACAGCTGGATAAATGCAGAGTGTGATTTCCTCTGTGGTGGGTCTTAGCACCCTAAATCCTCTCCCTCTTTTAGCCTCGTCACCTTCCCATCCCTGTGAAGGAAGTCAAAGCTGTGGCATCTCAAAACAAGGCCAGGAGCAAATGATCATATACTGCTCTGCTACAGTCTTTGGAGTTCAGCACTGTCAAGCTCCTGTCCACAACGACCACTCATACACACGCTAATTCCTCTCATTTTCATGCTTCGTTTTCATTTTCACAACCTGACTTTTCACTGCCTTTTACACAAATGGTAATATTTTGTTCCTTGGCAAGATGAGTTAAGCAAGTAGCTCGAGTACCAAAGCAGCATAGTGATTCTACGACTGGATCAACACCTTACAGCAAGGCCACATGTAACAGACCACAAAGGAGTCCTTCAGTTCTTCTAATAAGCCAAAATCCACAATAGAAAGTACAGTACAGCTGAGGGCAGTGACCTAAATTTCCATGGGGAGCAATTTTCTGCGTGACTGGAGCAACCAGTTGGACAAAGTCTTTCAGCGGATGGATTTCAGATTACAGAGCGGAGGGATTACCCTCTATCCTCTAGAGATGTTCTCATGGAGGAAAAAAAATGTGTATTAGAGAGACAAGCAAGAGAGAATCAATATTTAGGATTCATGTTGTTGAAGACTGTGGGTTTATACGAACTCAGCCAATTTGGCTTAATAGGTCTTATTTAGCTATCAGATAAAGTCCTAGGAAGACTACATTCCATATACTTCCAAATAATTCCCTAACAAAGCTTTGAACAGATTTATTCTACTACATCGGAATGAGGTCTGTTTGACAGATGTAACTGGATGACTGACAAGTAACCCAATGAAGATGTTTCAAAAGCAATATTCGCTGTGTTGGAAAGGCAAATTGACAGAGAACTAGAGAGGAATAAATCAATTTTAAACAGTTTCCTAAATGATTTTAAATAATAGGTACACACTGTACTTCATTTACTGTTAAAACACAGTATTATTTCAAAGGGTGAGTTTTTCACTGTCTCTGCTGCAGGATTCCCACAGCATTCTCAGCATTATATGTACAGCTGAAGTTTTCCAATGGATGAGTTGTAAAAAGAAAATAAAGACTTCATGGTTTCCCACTGGCATCTATAGCAGAATTCCAGAGCACCCCCATTATTATGACAGTAAACAATATGTCAATATGTAAAGCTTGTGAACGTGCCTGTGGAACTCACTTATGTAGTTTAGCAGTATCCTTTAAAAAGAAGAAATACCCGCAAACCCATGCATGTTTACTTAATCCCAACATTCAAATCAGACGTGAGTACTATTTATTACTAAAAGGTGTTGAGTAGGGATGTGCAGGGGCTCTAGATTTACCGTTTGAGCTGCCAGTATTCAAATACTGAAATCACTGTTCAGGTACTCGTTCTATTTCATCACAGGAAGGCAGAGAAAATATACAGACCAACAACTCGACAAAACATTTTTATCTTTTAACAGAATTTTACAGCTTTGCTTGAGTGCCTAAATGTGAGTGCGCTGTTAAGGACACAACTAAGGAGGAAGATGTAATGTGGCTTTATTGCTAACTAGTCTAGCTACTCTAGCTGATGTTAGCTAGGCCCAAAAACATTGCACATCGTCCACCGAGGGGAAAAGACCTTGTGTAAGACGACAAGTCCCCATCAGCATCCAGTGTTGTACCAGCTAACTGTAGTTTTAGCTCATTTCTGAAGAGGCCTCGGTTACTAATCCAACAAGAAAACTATCAACTATCCTTTGTTTTTACATTTTACTTTTTTTTTTTTTGCTTCTTACCAGAAGTGACATCACATAAAAGATTAAGCCTTCAGATCTGGTTTAATTAAGCCTCCAGGTCTATTTTAATTTTGGCTGAGTTATCCTTTTTTAGGATGCTGCTGTTCCTGGAACTAGGAGCTTTGTTGATTTCTATTATTTAATATTTTACATGTTTCTTTTTTACTTTTTTAACCACAATGCTCATTTAGGTCTGAATTTACCAGTTCAGTGTGCACCACTGTAATAAAAGTAACCCATTGTTTTAGGTATTCCTAGCAATCACTACAAAGACTGACATTCATATCAAACCACTAAATCTTCTTGTACATCAGAGGTGTCTGTTAATAGATTTTTATGGATACCAGTAAGTTAGTTATTGTTAATGTTGGCTGATCTTATTGGCCAACCGTTATACTGGCTGATCTCTAATTGGTATCATTTACTAGATCTGAAATAATCCATTCATCACGTTAAAATGTCTAATCATTTTGTAAGCAGCGGAAAAATTAAGTGTCAAGTTGCTTGAATGGATTCTAAAACAACTTTCCCAAACTAAAAGAGAGCCGCACTGTTATGAGAACTTAATCTAAACAGATGTAATTATCAGATTAGAAAGTTATCATTGGCTCCTGTCTAACTGCCTATTCTCAGCCCTCTGGAGCGCCTCTGAGGATTCCATCCATAACAGTCAGTCTGGGTCACCACAGAGAAGTCTAGCAGACGTGTGTGTGCATGTGTGTCTGTTCTGAACCTCAGGGGTAAAACTGATTACCCGAAGGCAAAATATTATCTGAAAGCCAAGTTGCAGTCTTGCTGTGACGGAACTACTTTGCTATGAGGAACATTCTGGAGCCAGTGACCACGTCACCCGCAGAATGGACACCGTACGTGATTCCGCTGACCCTGATCCCAATACGGGCAGACAAACACACCGCTGTACACGGTCACATCTTACTGGAAAACATTACTGCTGTCTATAAAAATACCCCCACTCTGCCCAGGATCCTAAAGGGCTCTGTACCATCACAAACCCCCTAACATGAGCAGTCATCCCTCAACTGTCCCTACCAAACACACAATGCATGAGCTGACATCAGACAGGGATTGACAGAGAGCTCTAGCTCACTGCTCCAGTTATGCAACACTGAAATCTAATTACATTACGGAAACTGTGCCTAATGCAGAGTATAGAGAACAGGCTGAACAGATTCAGAGTTAATCAAAGTAAAATAATGAAAAGAGACAAAAAACATTGGAAATGGACAGAAATCATTGTTTCAAACTACTGGATTAAATATCAGCAGATTTCAAAGGGTAGAAAAGCCAAGTGTGGCAGTGGTGAGGTGTGTATTACAGCTGGGATTCTGGAGTCTCATCTATGCTTTTTACTGTTTCAATTACTGCAACATATATACAGTGCTGTGTAAACCATTCATTTAATTTCCAGTCAAAATGACCTTTAAGCACACCAGAAAATTACACAGAAGCCTCAACAACCACATATAATATCATATTTTTCAGTATTAGGTGTGTCCACATTTTGCCTTTATTACAGCTTCCATTCTTTTCAGTAGACTTGTTTGAAGTTTCCACACCTCCAAAGTTCAGTCACATCATACGTTCACACCAGCAGGCGACAAAGCCACAGGCGTCCAGTCAGTCATTTCCTATGGGAGCACGCGATTTGTAGCCGCGATTTAGCGAAATCCTTCCTAGCGAGGAGAGCGAAAAATGACAAATCAAGTTGAAATTTTTGCTAATTTTTAAAAACTTTCGCAAATGAACTAGGATGCACCTAAACGACAGTCTAACATAGACCTGCTCTCTGAATGTGTTTTTATTCTTAATAGTATCACTCAAAATATAGTATATATATGTACACACACAGTTTGTTTCTTTTTTCAGTAACAGCTACTTGACAGCTACACATCCATTCAGACTCATAGTGTTGAATCTCTCACAGCAGAGGAATGGACAGAAACACCTTAGGTTTTTTATAGATCTGAAGTAAGAGTGGAGCTAGATTTTCTCCTTTCTCTCAAAGATAAAGGCTTTAAGTGCTGTTTATCTGATGACAACTGTTTTGGTGGGATTCCAGGTCTTGCACAGCTGTTCTATTTTCTCCATTTCTTTTAATCATTTTGTGAACTCCACTTTTGGAGACTCACACTTTTGAAAGTGAAACTACTTATTTTATTTAGACTTTTTTCTTCTTTATGCAAGTGTATTATATTATACATTGTAAGCATCACTGTAAGTACTAATTATTCCATCTTTAATTCTGAATGTGGGGTTAATACAGAAACAACAAAAAGTTGAATGATTGTGTCTAATTAATTTTGCCACTTTCCCCCATTTTGGCAAAAGCAATTAAGAAAACAATATATCGATTTTTTGCTCCTCTTTGTTGGCTGCTTTTTAGGAGATTCTGGTGTCTACACAATTTGAAATCTACTTTTTATCGAGATTTTTCTCACTGCTAACTGCCAGTACATTAGCTCCAGACCAGCATTAACAACACAAGCTCATACAGATGAAACTAAGAATTTAAAATATCATCATGTCTACATCTTGTCGATAACACCATGCGTTTATCATGAATGTGTTCCAGAATCCCTTCAACATTAACCATATATTCTTCAGCTATGTTTTAATAGATTTCTCAGGTTACAGATGACATGAATATAATGATTCATTTAAATATACAGTAATTAAAAGAATGCTAAATAACCTGTTCTTAAAAGAGCAGGAGAACACTGCCTTCGCTTAACTTCTATACACTTCATGAAACCATTTCGAGTCATCGTGTTTGTCAAACACTACACTAGTGTCAGGCACATGATACTGGTCTCTTGGCCAAAGCAATGAAACTGCCAGCATGCAAATGGGTGCTCCAGTCTCCCTAACTTTAGTGAAGAGTCAACAAACACCATGGACAGACCAAATGTTTACTTTCCTGTTTAAATAGCCTCTCTTGTTTCTGCAAAGGCTCCTTCGACCAGGAAACTCATATCTCCAGTCTGCATGTCTCTTCAATAAACAGATCAAACATCATTACCAACAATAATGTTTTATAGACGTTCAGTAACGTAAAAGATATTAGAACCACATGCAGTGTAAAGTGCTGCAAATGGATCATCTAATGTTTCATTACCGTATGAACCTCATGATTGTATTTTACATAATGTGCCACACATTTTCAATGGCAGACAGTCCTGGACTGCAGGCAGGCCAGTCTAGCACCTGTGCTGGAAACGTGCAGGTTCCGGCTTGGCGCTGTCATGTAGAAATAAACATGGGTGTCCCTAAAAAAGACGTTGTCTGAAAGGCGGAATTTGTTGCGTCAAATTCTTTCATTGTTAGTGATGCTTTCACAGATGTGAGGGTTACCAATGCCATGAGCACTAAAACAGCCCCATACCATGAAAAACTCTGGCCTTTGCACATTACACTGATCAGTGTCTGGTTGGTCCTTGTCTTCATTGGCTTCCCCAACATGACATCCATTATTTCCACAGTCTGAAAGGTTGACTCATCAGACCACAATACCAATATGTCTCCACTGTACATCAATCCATTTCCAATAAGCTTGAGCCCAAAGTCGGCTATGCTTCTGGACTTTGTTGGCCTATTTCTGCTGCATATAGTGCAATCTTAAGTTGTATTTTGTCAAAGTATTGCAGAACCCATGTGGTCAGATCCATCACGTAAGTGACGATTTTTTTCAAAATGCAGTGTCGGCCCGAGAAACCAAAGGTGTTTTGTGGTTTTTAGCCTTGGCCTTCACACACAGAGATTTCTGCTGATGCCCTGAATCTTATGATGATATTCATGGAAGCTCCTTTTATATCCAAGCAGGATTGTATTACCTATTTAAGATGTTTTCTGCACATTTTACACCATTGCTAGTCTTAAATTGCCCAGTGAAGCTGATAAGGTAAACTGAAATATCATGTATTTGTACTGTTTTCACTTAAAAACAGGTCAAAGTGAATTTACAAATCACTGCCCTCTATTTTTATTTGCATTTCACATACTGTATAGCCCAGTGCCCAGTATCTAGATGTAGATACCACTGCTGTGAGATTTGCAATTTTGTCATGCAAACTAGCTTCTTGGGAAGAGAAAACATTTGCTCCCAGAGCACTGAGCTTCCATTACTTGGAGATGTTTGGAAAGATTTTCTGTGCTCCCTGCTAGTTTTAGAGGTAGACTGGCCTAAGACATGCATAGTTAGCAGAAGATTTTAAATACACTGAATCTACACAATCAACTCAAAAGTGATAAACAGCGTAAATCTCTGCAATTAAAAAATAGCATTAAAAGACTGTCTAGACTAATGAACCTTAAGTTCAACTTAATTATTTCCTAATTAATATTAGTATGAATGTAAAAGGTGCTGTAACATAGTCAGACAAGCTATGTCCTCTCAAAACATTAGTTGTAATTAAGTTAAGAAATGCAACCCTGTCTTAACAGTCCTCTCACCCAACAATCTGGCGTAAGAAATGATCATGTATCCAGACGCTTTGTGGACATCATAAGACAGAGGAATACTTACACACCACTGTCATTGGTGAGCTCAGTAAGCAAGAAAGCAACTTAGTGATTAATTCATTAAACTGCAGCTGCAGAATTAATGGGGACAATTAGCCAGTTAGAACTGTCATACATGCAGTGCTGAGCGTCATCATCCAACTAGAACTACATGAGTTTCAGACTGCAGACCAATCAGATGGCCTGCTGAAATTAGGTCTGTGATTACATAACCTGGTCAAGGAGCTCCACTGTCTATCTGAATTGATTCAAGAAATGCACAAAACCCGACCTCCGCTGCATCCATGCGTTAACTTATCAATGAGACGCTGTTGCTTCTTAAACTGCAGAGCTCTGCTTAAAAGGACATAGCTGAAATGCCCTGCAGGCTAAATATACAAAGTAATTAAAACATGAAAGTGATCACGTTCACAGGGTCACTGAGAAACGCCTGGGCCACTCTTAAGTACAGCACTTCTTGGAATCGCCAATTATAACCAGGGTCCAGCAGATATGAAAATTGTCATATCAGTGATGCAAAAATACACAAATGTATGATCGTATTCAAAGTGGAAAGAAAACTGCAAAAATACAATTTTAGTTTAATTTTAAACATAAAGAAAGAAGCTTGATGTATTGCCTTTCTTGTCTATATTCCTCTGCAATTTAAGTCGGGATAGCAAAGTGTTTGAGTAGATTGAACATGATAGCCTACTTTTAGAAGTTCACTGGAGCCACTTTCTGCAGGGAATATTTCCCTGTATCTCTGTACTCAGGTTAATTAGGATACTTTTGGTTGTCTGTGCGTGAAATGTTGTGACTGTGTTGAGATGCAAGGGGTGAAAAGAGAGAAATACTGGTATGGGGGGGGTGTAAATATTGTCATATTTGAATTTTAAAGATAATTCTGAATTGTACCAAAACAAATAGAGGTAGCACCAATCCAATATCAGATATTGATGTGCTGGATATTGGTGGAAAAAAAAGAATGAATCTGATCCAGTCCTGTAACAAATCTAGCCTGAGAGGAAATGCTGAATCTGTTTCGGTAGCAGTCAAGGTTCAAATAACAGTATGGAAGAGAAAAAGTGCTATCATGCCATCTCTAAAATGAATCTAATCAGTGTGAACCCAAGTGAAATTTGAGACTTCATGGAGCACTGAATGGTTTCATAAAGAACTGCAACTGAACTGGTGAAGGCAGAGATTTACACTCCTGGTTAAGTGAGAATGTGTCTGGACTGGGGAGTAAACAGTGCATTTTGAAAAACATGTTAAACGTGAAGTTCTACAAAGTGAGAAAAATGTAGTTTTCCATGCTATGGGCCCTATAACACGGTGCAGTTTAACTAAAAAATCATAATAAAGGGCAGTAGACAGGAGTGATATATTTACTCCTAATTGACAGACATGCTAGAAATATACTGGCCTTCCTCCAAGTGTGAAGGCCACACACAATCAACCTTTCACTCCAAACAGTCACTATGATAGTCATCAGCACAGGAAATTCCTCCATTATTGAGTTTGAAATAGGGAGCCCTTTAATGACCAAGACCCCTCATACATACAGACATACAAACACACACAAGAATTTCTCTTCTGGTTCTCACACACTCCAAATATGCCTCCAATATGACTCCAAAAAGCACAAGCAAACACTCTCAGTTGTTTACAATCAGTAAGTCTGAGTTTTCTCTCTCTCCATCTCTTTGTCAATTGTGTACTCACACACAGTGGCACTCTGCATAGCGGACGGTGACCTTTGCAAAGGGCTGGATGGGAAGTAGGTCATTTGGTCAGCTCCAGCCGCCCAACAGAGAAAAAACAACACATTCTCCCTCTCTCTCTCTCTCTCTAATATACTGACCCAGAGCATACTGAAATTTTACTATATCACACTAACAAAAGTACTCTCCCTATAAAAGTCCATCACTCCTGGAGGAAGTGTAAAAAATGCATCACTCCATCATGATTTGTCAACTCTAAAGCATCAATCAATATTCTAATCAATAATAATGATTGTATAAAAAGTGACTGCTCATTTGTGGCCAAAATAAAATTCTCAGGCTATTTTCAATTGTACAAATGCAAACAGAAAGCACTGTGTATTGGTTTCCATTGTCCATATGTGCACTAGACTTTCACAGTACTTCATTTATTTAATTTCCAGCCTGTAAGTACAAGTTATTCATTTACCAGGCGATACTTTTGAATAGATTAGACATAAAAGAGTCCACGTGCATAAGGAAGGGAAAAGTCAAAGGAAAATAAGTGTAGAAACAGGAGTTTTCAAAATGGAAAAGATACTGAGAAAATGGGACTCCCAACAATCATGTATGACCTGGTAGACCACCAAAACTGTCTCCATCATATAAACAGTAGTTAGAGTTTTAGAGAGAGAGGAGAAAATCAAGCTCCACTCTTGCTTCAGATCTGGAAAAAATCCAAAGGTGTTTCTGCCCATCCTTCCGCTGTGAGAAGACATGGCAACACTATAAGTCTGAATGGATGGGTCACCGTCAAGAAGCTGTTACTGAGAAAAAAGCTGAAAAAAGAGGAAAATTAACTAAATAAATAAAGAAACTGATGGAGTTCTCAGAACAATAGACTGACCGCTTTTAGTATTTCCATGGAGAGAGTCCAGATCTCAACATCACTTTGGTGTAATCAAAGCAAATCAAATAATCTGAAATTAAATGATGCATCTTATCAATTTCTAATGAATCGTAATTAAAACAAATCATGAGATCAGAGATTTATCCCTGTATCTCCCTGACTTTCTCTCAAAGCCATAAAAGTGCTGCGTGCCACCATCTTAAGCCTGAGGTATTTGCATAACTAAAGACACATATCTCTCCATTATCCTTTCTAACGTACTGAGCTCATACTGGAGCCTTAAGCACACAGACAGTGTAAACGACTGAGTAAATACATGGTTAATAGCACAGGGCAGCCTGCTAAGCACAGGATTATGCAACAACCCTGCCATTTAGAGGCACCCACTTCTAACCAAAACCCTTGCGGCCAGATTTGAACTGAGCCGTAATGCTGAGACATCAGCATTGTTGTTCTGGAGGCACCTCCTTAGAAAGAAATCACCCAGGGACTTTAATCAGACACACTGTGCTTTCTTTTAGCAATAAAGGCTTGACTCTACTTGACTCTACATGTTCATGACAATAAAGCCAGAATGAGTGCCAACTCAGCAGTCACACCTCAATACTTCTGCTTCATCTGGGCCTCTAACGCGGAGAAAGAGGTGGCAATGGTAGCCCAGCAAATATTTACCTAGACTTTCTAGACAGCGTGCCAACCAGCTCTGAAAAACGTTCCTTGCACGTTCTCACATTCATTTCTTGAATACATTCATTCTCCTTTTCTCCTAAATCTGCATGGGCGGTTTAGTTCTCGAACAGATTACCAACACTGAAGATTAGTCTTTTATTTTTAATTGGCCAAGTGTGGTATACATGGTGCCTTCCAGAATGATTGGCACCTTTGATAAGCCAAGTAAATAAAGTCTTTAACACAATGGCTTAAAATATAAGCAAAAAGTAACCTTTATGTAGTACTCTAACCTTTATGTAGAACGCTGTGTGCCCTCCCTTTGCCTAATTTAGTTCAGCAATTTCTGTCTCAAAATTAAATGACGGTGAGTAGCCTGCATGTCAGCTTTTATTTACGTTTCTAATGAAACAGGAAGTGTTCGCCACTTATGAGCTCAGACTAGAGATAAGCAATTATCATAATAAGCAACAAGCTATTCTGAGCATACTGTGGATATCTTCAGTACTTAAAGAACACTGACAAACTGCATGCTTCATTCCACAGAGAGCATAACTAGTCCTGTTTAACTGGAGGCAGTGCAGGGTGTGAGTTTTTGCCAGTTTTGAATGTGGCACTTCTAATGCATTGTGTGTGTGGGTCAAAATATATTTTGCACTGTGAAAATCTCCTTAATTATCGTGATATAATACGCTTGAGACATTTTCAGTGTAAGATCAAGGTAAACAACAAAAACATATATTAGAGACTTTTTGCTCAACTTTATCAAGAGTGCCAATGTACTTGTAAGGCAATGTAAGTTTTCTGCCACAGGCTGCCAAAAGACATGCCTAAAGATGATACATAAAGTTCCCTTAAACCTCAAGCTTGTTTTTAATCTAATTACACAGTAACTACTGTGTATTATTCAGTTACTACTATGAAACCAATATGCAGGTTATGTCTTTAGCACTGTCAAAGTTAATGTATCAATAACACGGTAAGACTTACAACAGTAAATTATTAACACCACTAATGTTTACAATTTGTAACATTTTTTGAGTTATTACCTTTTAAAGCTTTTAAACTACATATAAAGCAATACTTTCAGCACTTTCAACAGACTGTAAAAGGTTACAGTTAACCTTGAGAGCAACCAGTGTAACAACAATCCACAGCACTGTGTGAAGAAGAGCCAAAGTGAAAGAGTTACAATCTTCTTCAGGATTTGGAACCATTAACATGAACTAAACATATAGAATTCACACTTATTAGTGGGAACATGCAGCCACAAGCTCTCTTAGTCGGTCAAGAATCACTTTCACATGAAACAATAGAGAATCCCTTTGGACAGAAGTATATTCAGCCTGTATGGCAAGTGTTAAAGCGTCGCTAGCATTGGTGGCTAATGTTACAGTACCACCAAAGTTTAGACTTTTTCATCATTTCCTATTAAAACACACCTCGCGCTCAAAAGCCCCTCTTGACAACTGACACAGCGTTTAATTGATAGGAGTGCCACGCTGACAGTGAAAATGCACTTGCAAACAGGATTGCAAATACAATCACTTGACATTTAATATATCAAAGTAATACTAATGAGACAATGAATATGAAATGCAAAAAAATACTTTTTCATATGAACTTTGCAGTTGAATTAGCATTTTCAAATTGCATTTGAAAAGTCTTAAATATGCTGTTATATATAGCGCTTTTAAACAGAATTAATTCCGTTCCCTATTAATTCCATTTCATTACTTATGTGGTAAGGATTTAACCTTTTAAACTCCTTGAGACCACCAGTGGTTCCAAAACACACTCCGTCATATTCTTTATATATTACATATTTCATAAGCTACAACCAAAAGGTGGGTGTCATATGAGAGCCGTAACTGTAAATTCAGACGGACAAACCAAAATATACCCTGGAGAATAAGGGCTTAAAGTGTGGACCCACATACAGCCACCTGCAGAGCAAAATCCACTGTTCATCAGCCATGCAGATGTTTACTCTGACTTATGTTTCCCCTCATATTAACACAAAATCAAACGGCTGTGACTGGCTCTTTCCAAGACAGCATTTATGGTGGACTTTCTCTAGAACATTTCTGGCTGACGTTAATAGATTGCTGCACCTCAATCATGGTACATAAATCATACAGAACCACTTTTACTAGTGTGTATGTAAGACTGAGAGGAATGACGAGTCATATATAAAGTCAGTACATATCATTTCACGAGTCACCGATAAGCATTTATCATCATAGCTTGTTCTGTTTTCTATCCAAAAGCAGCTTTGGCAGTAGATTGGTCAAGTGCACTCTATTGTAGTCTTATGGACAGTGATGAATAATCTTGTGCTTGAAGTCCATTAGCATCCACATGTGTGCTTATGTCTAACAATCTGGATAGTTTGGATTCATATTTGACCACTGATGGGGACTGTGCATTTGGCAGGCTAGAAGGGTTTACAGCTGGAGAGACACCAATCTGTCATGTCAGCCTGATCCAGGCCAGACGCCTGTGCACCAGAAATTATACACCGTCATTAAATCCTGGCCTGCGATTGAGAAAACAGCTGTTGGGGGCTTGATCTTGCCATGGCGGACTAGCAGAATCTGTGCCACATACGTTCCGCCACATATAAGTTGAATCTCAATTACCCGTAAAGCTTATTCACACCCTTACAGCATGTAATAATAGTCTTATGATACAGTGAGTCTAACTATTATTCTGTAGGCTGTCTATGTGCTTCGAAGTTAACTACAAATGCTTTGTTTAGAAGTGTCATTATTCAGGAGTCTATCCATTTTTTAACAATTAATCAAGTCATCAGGTTTAAAGAAAAGCCAGAGAGTAAATATGGACTTAAATGAAGGACAATTATACAAATGCCTTTAAAAGATTCCGATCAATGCAGCTAATAAAAAACTGATTTAAAATATCCAAATAAATGGGTGTGTTAATCAGGCTCTACTTCTGCCTATATATAAGATCATTTAACATACCACGTAAACCACCAACAACCTTGCTTTCATTTCGGAACTCAAAAGGATGAGATTTTCTTTTTTGCCTTTTATTTTTTTAAATATGCATTGACAACATATTCTATATTACAGGTTCCTTCTGGGCTTTGGTGACAGGAGTGTCAGGTTGCAGCGCCTCCAGAGAAATTTGGGGTTAAGTGTTTTGCACAAGCATAAACGCAGTGCTCAGAGCCGACACAGAACTTGCAGCCCTTGAGCATCAAGTTTACCCCCCCCATGTGACCTGACTGGACATAACAAATTCCATAACTGAATCAGCTGGAACAGGTTTCAGATACCAATCAGCAGATTTCTGGCGAATAAAACAACAACAGAGACACACCAAGGGGTGAAGTCTTCCTTTCCCACCCATGGAGTGCTACCAGTCACTTATACCAATATTTACTCAACTCCACGGTGAAGCCGTATCAGATCCAGCTGTCAGAGGAGAACTCCTGCAAGCTGGGACTGAAACTATGGAGAGCCCCTATCTCCCCACTGTGGCAGGCAGACATAAGGTATAATGATCTTGTACTTGTCCAGCTGAGGAATGTGGCAGCAAGTGTTCTCTATAGTGGTGATACAACAGATTCCCCCTACTTTCTTGTTTAGTTGAGGCTAAAGACTGAAGGTTGGAGCTTCTCTCCTCAACCTCTTGCCTCTTTAGGGTGTAACTAGGGCATCGTCAAGCACTGGGAGACGAAAAGTGATGATAAAAGCAACAGTTGACCACTTGGTGAGGGTGGAAAGTGCTAGACAAAGCAGCAAAACATATGAAAAAACATGACCAGCAATGGAGTAATTCTTGCCTAACATTGGTGCCCAGTGTTAGTGTTACAGCTACTCTACATGTCAAAGTGTAGACACCTGTAAATACAATGTCACGCCACAAATCAATGGCATGAATAAGGAGTCTGTTCATTCTTTTGCTGCAGTAATAGTCTCTACTGTTCTGAGAAGGCTTTACACTAGATGTCTGAACATTGCTGTAAGGATCTGGTTGCATTACGCCACGACAGCATTAGTGACATCATATACTGATGTTGGACAACCACTCAAAGTCATCCTAAAGACATTTGATGGTGCTTCATTCACTCCAGAGAACAAAACGCCACTGCTCCGCATCCCAGTGCTGGGTCTTCATAGTCTTCTAGCACTGGACAGCAGGTCTGGTGACCTTAGACTCACTGAAGTCTTCTGCAGAGGTTCCCATCCTATGTGCTTTTCTATGAACATTACTCAAGCTTGTGTCAGGCCTGCTCCTGTCAGCATTGTATGCACCTTAAAGTAGAAAAGATTAACAATGTTGTGTTTCAGAGAAGACAGGGGCCTTACCTGTGGCTGGTGAGACAGCGGCAGAGTCCAAAGCCCCAGAGGTGGTCAGCTCCAGTCCCAGCAGGACAGCCAGGAGAAGGCCGCGCAGCAGCACAGCCAGCCCAGAGTAACTCATTGTGGGCCAAAGCTTTCAGTTCCTCCCACGGCAGGGGAGGAGGAGGAGGACAAACAGAGGGAAAAATATGAGTGGCGCTGAATTTCTGGTGCAAATGCTAACGTGGCCGCACAGAAACGCCGGCGTGAACGTGTCGAATCACCAGAAAGCAACGCCACACAGAAGAGTTAGAAAACGCACCGTGTTCAGAAAACCACTCGATATGTTCGCGTAAAAAGAGGGAGACAGCAGGCCGACGGGAATTTGTTCTGACTACAAAAATATATCTGATCTGAGTTTTCGGACACCTGTCTCCAATGTCCGGGACATCAGAAGACCATTTAAAACCTAAACTCCGTCCCAAATCGTAGTACACACGACTCGAGCTGCACGGAGCCGGGTGGCTTGAGAGCCGCTGCTCACCAAGTTAACTTCCAAAGACGACGAAAAAAAGTGCCAACTGTCGAGGAGGAATCCCCAACATCACTCCCAGCCGAGGAGGGACACACACACACCAGCCCCTTCCTGATATGTAGGAAAAGAGACGTAGGCAGGTTCCGTACCCACAGCAGCGCCTCTCTAAAGTGCCATAGTCCTAGTCCGGTCCGTCGGAGTGAGAGAGGGGCTACGAGACAAAACAGCGTCTGTACTTCTTCCACACGGAGCGGCCAAACATCAGCTGTAGTCCCTTCAGCATAGCGAGCACAGCACGGAGGGATGAGGAGGAACGAAGATCCGCCTCCAGGAATCACCCTGTCAGAGCCCGTCCTTCGATCCCAGCCGCGTCCGAGACACAGAGAGAGAGAGAGAGAGAGAGAGAGAGAGAGAGAGAGAGAGAGAGAGAGAGAGAGAGAGAGAGAGAGTCCAGATCAGAAAAGGAGGCTTATTTTCGGTCACACCAACTCGTTGATCCAGCAGGGGGTCAGCGGCGTCTGAGAGCTCCTCTGTGTGCGTGCCGGGCTCTTCTTCTCCCGGACAGCCTCCTCACCGCCACTCGGTCGAGGCAGAAGTGAAACCGAGGGGGCGGAAGTCCGTATCTAAATCGTTCAGCATGAGCGCTGCAAAACACATGATTCAGTCAGGCTCACCCATGCAGGCTCACACGGGCAGATGATGGTGACTCTCGCGTGTCATTCACTTTATTATTGATATTTTCTCTCTCCGGCACCGCGAGCCTGTCTGTGCAGTCCTCTGACTCAAACCCGAAAACTGGATCAGCTGCAGGCTGCGATGGAGCGGAGGGAGAGAGAGAGAGAGAGAGAGAGAGAGAGAGAGAGAGAGCAACACTGTCGGTATGTGGAAGACACGACACAGGTTGTGGTGGGGCGGGAATCCTCCCGGCTCACGGTGACGTATACAACCGCCAGTCTCTCTCTCTCTCTCTGTGTGTCTCTCTCTCTGTGTGTGTGTCTGTCTCTTTGTCTCTCTCTCTCTCTCTCTCTCTCTCTCTCTCTCTCTCTGTGTCTCTCTCTGTCTCTCTCTCTCTCTCTGTGTGTGTGTCTCTCTCTCTCTCTGTGTGTCTCTCTCTCTCTCTCTCTCTCTCTCTCTCTCTATTGTCCCACACTTCCTCGTTCTGTCGCCTCTCTCTCCACTGCGCTGCTGCTCTCTCGCCCTGCACGCGGAGGTAGACCCGGCGGAGCTTAACTAAACGCTGCTCTCTCCGTCATGGTGAGAGACAGAAAGACCATCGGGGGACACGAGAAGGTAAAAGGGGGAAACCTCCATCGTGTCCTCCTCAACACAGCGCCGCTCTCGAGCTTTCCTCCTCTGTGCTGATTGGCCACGCTGTCCCAACATGGCAGGATCTGATTGGCTGCTGTGTCCGCCGTGTGCGCGTTTAAAAGGCAGAGCGCGGGAGCGTCCTGGAGCCGGCAAATGGCTCCCTACTCCCTACACAGGCCACTGCTTTGGGGATGGTGCAGTCGAGTAACATTTCATATTTTGACTAGACTGTAAATGTTGGTGTGCTCATATTTCACCAGAACTGATTCCTATCGCTAACGAGGCTAACTGCTTTAGCTTAGCTAGTGAACTCAGATGGCCATATATGACTTTGTCCTGTTTTAGCTGACCGAATATACAGCACAATGGAAATAGGTCATGATCCCGTAGTGTAACGAGTTCGTTCCTACCTCTTCGTGCTGCTGCTGCTTTCGTGCTTTCTCTTTCTGCACTCCTTGGTGCCTTTAGAAAATGTCTAACTCAATGTCTATATAAAAAAACAGCAATAACTAAGGAATACAAGAGTACGATACTTGGCTGGCCTATCTTAGTAATCCCAAAACAAAGTGAAGCCGAAGACGGAAGATTTTTTGCTGGCTTCTTAGTTCATTTTTCCATTCCAACCTAAATGGTGCAGTGTTGAAGGTCAGGCCCCTGCTTCATTTCATTTGTAGCTGCTAGTATCTAACAAGTGTTACCTGAGGTCACAGCACAGTTTGAAATGAGTCACAGTTTGGTTAATATCTATACCATTAACTAGTCTAAAGTGTTGTTAAACCACATAAATAAAACTGTCTTTGCCTTCTTGGGGCCAGTGATGCTCCCAGATGTTGATGTAGAGTCGATTAGAAAATCTTGATTCTTTGACACTAAAATTTCTGGGAATTGGGATTTAAGGAGTCGATGTATATTTCATTCCTATTTTCCTTCGAAAAATCATTCAAGGTACTGCCCAATAGCTCGGACATCATCATGCAACCATAGTGTTGTAGTAGTTAGCTGTAGATTCGGCTGACATCTTAAGAAGCTTCCTTTGTTACTCATCCAACACAAAAACTCTGATCTTCCTTGGCTTTTTTTAAAATTAGAAAATATGTTCAAATGTATTCCTCAGCTTGCTGCTAAATTTTTATACTGATTTTTAGCCTCTTAAAAACAGCAATATCACCTAAAAAGAGTAATCCTCTGGCCATATGTTAATTTTGGCTGAATTTCAAAATTAGTCGGAATGCATATTAAACTCTTAATCCATGCAAATTGTTCAACCCCACTTTAAAAGACATTTTTAAAAATGTCAAAAACATTAAAAATCCAAAAAAAACATTTAAGCATTATTTTCATAGGTTCAAATTTAGAGGTCAGGGTTTGAGACAGCCACCTCCCAACAGAAAGTACCCTATCAATTATGAATTTGTATATATTTAACTTATTATTCTCTCAATTAATGACATGGGTTGTAAATATCATAACATAATCACTGTAAATATCTACAGTCTGAATACTGTCTTTAAAAACAATAATGTAGCTAGCAGTTGCAAAATAATAGAGTGTAACTGGCAAATGGTACTCAGACAAGAATAGATTTGGGGACCACCAGTGAGAAAAATATCTTTTCACAGATTTTTTAAAGGAATGTAATAAAGAAACTATTATTACAGTATTTAAAGAATACGTTTCACTACATGCACTGACAACATCCTAAAAAACAAATTCAACAAGTAGCTAGATTTTGGCCCTCCACCCACCAAAAGCATTACACTTTACCCAAACAAGGCAAAACATTTGGGCAATTGGGGGGGGCAACCAAACTACCAGCACCCAAACTTTAGCCTACTGGTCAGTGTGCTTTACGCTTCAAGGCCCTGTCTAGAGGGAGAATGATGCCGAACTTTTCTGTTTAAAGTTTTTTTTCTTCTGTTTGATTTAAGGTGGGTGGGACTAAAATTGGTATTGGTGATGTTAAATCTGCCAGTCAGCGTTACTCGCATTCCTCTCCCTCAGTGAAAGACATATAGTGAGCTGCTTGGTTGAAGCCATAGTTTCATGACGTAGGCCGTGCACTATATAGAAATCAGGGAGCTACGTAGGATTCAGTCTTCACATTACTTGTCTAATGCCACTTCAGTTTTTGTGATTTGGTATATATTCCGTTTTTCAATTATTGTAATAAAGTCACAGTGTTTAGAAACATAGGCCACTGTGATAAATCTGTGGTCAGCCAATGCGGCTACTGGAAAATCTGTCAAGGCCCTTTCTAATGACCTGATTAAGATGGCTCACACCATCATACTCAGCTGGATGAGCTGGAGCATGCCGCAGATGTTAGGCAAATACACAAAAGCGCTATGCAGGAAACATGATAGTGTCATCTACATGAAATCTTTCATCGAGGAACAGTGCTGGAGTGATGAGTGGTGGCACTGTGATCCTGAAGTACACCCTTTTGGCCAGCAGGGGCACCTCCCTTTGGTAAGAGTCCCAAAGCCCTGGTGAAAAGGATGAGGGGGTGGTGATCACCATTTCCCCTGCGATAAGCAGGACAGGCTGTGGGAAGCTGGGTAAACAGGTGGCAGATGGAGTGAGACTGAGTCTCAGGGTGAGGCACAGGGAGTGAGAAGCAGGGCGGAAAACTGGCGAGTCGCATAATTTGATATGAGCTAGCAGGAGCGGCAGGCGGCCAGCCAAGCAGCAGGGGGTGCATAGACGGGCTTAGCATATGTCAAAGGAGAGGAGGGGGCAGTTTGCTGCGAACTACCTGTGAGTTAATGATGGTGATAGTGAAAGAGTTCCAGTGTGCAGTCACACAGTGCAGTAGCCCCTGTCTACAGAGAACCTAAAAACAGTTTATACAGTCATCTCATTAACATGCAAGAGATTAGGGCTGCAACAAAATCCAGCCAATCTAGAAAAGTGGGCACCAGCACCTGTTAAGACCCAACCAATATAAAAATGTAATGACCTGTACCAAGTTAAAAATTCAGAAAACCAATAATACAGGCTGATGTATTTTAACATGAAGAAAAATGAAGAAAAACAGATAAAGTAAAAACAGCATAGACCAGCGTAGCCAATTACCAGCAAAACCAGCCTATGTTGTGTCGTGGATGCTGGTAACCATCACCAGACCACTGTAAACCAATGCACTTTATTACTGACCAATATGTCACCTCTTAACCGTGAATCATTAAATTTGATTTAAATGGCCAGGGTGCCCATAAATGGCCAGGGCCCACCACTGGGCCCAACGTTTTACTATACACTTCTATAACCTAAGAATAACTCAGCTTGCTGGCATTGTAGTATGTGTAGTTACTGAATAATAAACATGAGCATGTCATAAGCTTTAGATTTTTGGGGGCTAGTTTATATGAAATGTTTTGCCCCATAATGCTTTACAGACCACTTTCAAGAATTTTCTTTCATGAGATATGCAGGGAGGAGTGGGCTTACAAGGAATATCAAAGCTATGTTATAATTAATACCTCCTTTATTAGAGAAGTAAAATGCATTTTCCACCTGTCAACTGTTGTTCTTTTCAAAACTCATATAGTAAGGCATATGCAGCATTTAGAATAAAACTCTTCATATGTTCATATCTCAGCTGATATTTAATGATGCATCAGTCAGCCCTGTTAGCTGTATTATCAGGCAGCAACAAAGACAAACCAATCAGTGAGCTTTTACATTTCTTTTTAATGAATAAACTCCTGTGCATCTAATTCAAATCTCAAATCTGCAGAAGAAATGCCATAAATAATACTAGAGGAACATCGTATATGAATGGCATGTTAATGAACATATTTATATGGCAAAAAACATGGTGTAAAAAATAAATAATAAATGGGACACATTAGGGTATTTCCTGTAATGTGAAAATCTGTGATGTGTGGGGGAATAAGCTCTTTTCAAGGGAGCTGACATGGAATGACCTATTATTATGTCCATTTGTGCCCTACACCTCAAGGTGACACACACCTTACATAATAACATCATATAAAGTTGAGTTTGTTAGAATTTACATAACATTTTTTACATAGAGACTTGTGGTCTTTTTCCTTACATAATCTACATCACAAATCCTCAAATCAATCAAAAACAAAATGATTGCATGTAAAACTACAATAATGGATATTAAAAGAGTGGAAAGGTTGTTTGCGCTGAGGCACATATAATCTTTTTAAGCCCTAAAATGTCACATGATCAGTCACAAAGTGACACAGTTCAGCTTTTAACTGTACTTAATTACTGCAACTAAGGGATGTTAAAGTACATGCATTTCACTCCCAAATGCTTTAAGACTGCACTGTGTATTATAGCATTCGTTTTCCATTTAGCTTTGGATATTAATACTACATTGCTGGATAAGGCATAACTTTGTAGGGTATATTTAAAAAGAAAACAATATTTAAGCATATCAGTTATAAATACTGAATTGGCAAAAGTAGCATTTTCGTCATATACATGTATCTGAGTTCAAGTAGTTTTCTACTGTACTTATTACTAATACTTATGTGTGCAATTTGATACAATCCACATATCTAAAGAATCTTATTAAATGCAGTAAAAGCGCCTAATATGGTACTTGTTGGCCTATCAACATGAATCCTGATTTAAAAATAAAGTCAGCTTCTGTGTTAGTAGAGTGCAGATTGTTGTTTCTGTTCTGTTATGTTTTCAGTAAATTTATCCTGTTACATTTGAAAGGTTCACTGCAAATGACTCTGTTGGCATGGGTATAGCTTGGCAGACCACACTGAGGCAGCACCCACATGCACATGACTTAGGCAAATAGGAAAATCTGCAGGAGAGGCATGACCTTTAGGGTTGAGAGGTCAGCAAGGACGGCCTGTGAGAAAAAAAGAATCACAACAGAACACATTTTTTTAGAAGAATTTTGAAAGGCATTGAAGGCATTTTCTCAATATACAAAAGGGATTATGATTAAAGATGGTACAATAGCACATTTTCTTTTCCAGTACTAATACTGAAACCTTGAGTATTGGCTAATACTGATACCTGTTCAATGTACTGTTCTTTAAACACCATTAACCTTTAGAAAGTGCTATTTTTAACTAAAGTGCTTCTAAGAATTTATTTGTAAATAATGGTGGAAAATAAGTATTTGGTCACCTACAAACAAGCAAAATTTCTGGCTGTCACAGACCTGTAACAACTTCTTTGAGGTGCTTCTGTCCTCCACTCATTACCTGTATTAATGGCACCTGTTTGACCTCGTTATCTGTATAAAAGACACCTGCCCACAACCTCAAACAGTCACACTCCAAACTCCACTATGGTGAAGATCAAACAGCTGTCGAAGGACACCAGAAACAAGATTGTAGACCTGCACCAGGCTGGGAAGACTGAATCTGCAATAGGCAAGCAGCTTGGTGTGAAGAAATCTACTGTGGGAGCACTAATCAGAAAATGGAAGACATACAAGACCACTGCTAATCTCCCTCGATCAGGGGCTCCACGCAAGATCTCAGCCGTGGGGTCAAAATGATCACAAGAACGGTGAGCAGAAATCCGAGAAACACACGGGGGGACCTAGTGAATGACCTGCAGAAAGCTGGGACCAACGTTACAAAGGCTACTGTCAGTAACACACTACGCCGCCAGGGACTCAGATCTTGCAGTGCCAGACGTGTCCCCCTGCTTAAGCCAGTACATGTCTGAGCGCGTCTGACGTTTGCTAGAGAGCATTTGGGAGTGTTGGGAGAATGTCATATGGTCAGATGAAACCAAAGTAGAACTGTTTGGTACAAACTCAACTCGTCGTGTTTGGAGGAGAGTGAATGCTGAGTTGCATCCAAAGAACACCATACCAACTGTGAAGCATGGGGGTGGCAACATCATGCTTTGGGGCTGTTTCTCTGCAAAGGGACCAGGACGACTGGTCCGTGTACATGAAAGAATGAATGGGGCCATGTACTGTGAGATTTTGAGTGCAAACCTCCTTCCTTTGGCAAGGACATTGAAGATGAAACGTGGCTGGGTCTTTCAGCATGACAATGATCCCAAGCACACTGCCAGGGCAACAAAGGAGTGGCTTCGTAAGAAGCATTTCAAGGTCCTGGAGGGGCCTAGCCAGTCTCCAGATCTCAACCCTATAAAAAACCTTTGGAGGGAGTTGAACGTCCGTGTTGCCCGCTGACAGCCCCAAAACATCACTGCTCTAGAGGAGATCTGCATGGAGGAATGGGCCAACATACCAGCAACGATGTGTGCAAACCTTGTAAAGACTTACAGAAAACGTTTGACCTCTGTCATTGCCAACAAAGGATATATAACAAAGTATTGAGATGAACTTTTGTTATTGACCAAATACTTATTTTCCACCATTATTTGCAAATAAATTCTTTAAAAATCAGACAATGTGATTTTCTGAATTTTCTTCCTCATTTTGTCTCTCATAGTTGAGGTCTACCTATGATGTCAATTACAGGCCTCTCTCATCTTTTTAAGTGGGAGAACTTGCACAATTGGTGACTGACTAAATACTTTTTTCCCCCACTATGTGTGTGTGTGTGTGTGTGTGTGTGTGTGTGTGTATATATATATATATATATATATATATATATATATAATATATAAAACTCTATATTTAATTGAAAATAGTATAAACACAATTTTATTGTTTTTTGAAAAATCTATGGCCATTTGTAATTGGGCAACATGTTTCAAAAAAAGTTGGGATGGGGGGATGTTTACCACTGTGTTTCAACACCACTTATATGGAGTTTTCCTCAAATTCCCTGAATCTTTTAATGACATTATGTACTGTAGATGATGAAATCTGTAGATTATGTATGTAGATGAAATCCCCAATGTAGTTGCTATTTTACATTGAGAAACGTTATTCTTGAATTGCTGCACTACTTGCCTGCGAAGAAGAGGTAAACTTCTCTGGGTGCTCTTTTTATACTCAGTCATGTTACAGACTTGATGCCACTGAACCTAAGATGTAAGATGTTACACCAGGTGTTTTTTTTTTTAGTTTTAAATATTGTTGTTGTGACAGCAGCCATTACTGCCTAGCATGCATAAAACACAATATTTGAGAATGAAAACAATCCTAATGTTTGATGTGTTTTTAAAGGGTTGTGGTTTAGGATAGAGCAGTTTTCAAACTGTGCATATGTGTGGCACTGTGTGTATCACATAATTTGATCTGGTCTGTCACTGCAGATCTTAATGATGTGTTTATTGTGGAAGCCAATATTATGATAATGATAAAAACAAGATTTATTGTGCAGCCTTAATTAGTGATGTTGCTAAGCACATATCATAGAAAAAGTGTAAAACAAAAACTCTAAGTCCCTACAAGAAGAATCTTCACACTTCTTCTATAGGTGCTCTTCATAAAATGGGGTCTGGCAGACACTCTGCTGCAACACCTATCTTCAGCGAGAGGCCAAGAGTTTGGTTGGCACTCTGACTGGAGCCAGATGCCCTGCAGATGCAGCAGTCAAAGGAGTTGGAAAGGTGGTCTGGAATCAAGCGTTCTCAAGCTTTGGCCTTTTGGGACTGGAGGCAAGTAAATTTAGGGGCTCCTATCATGTTTGCAAGCCTCTAAAGTTTCAGGCCTGGGCCCTGGGTGCTAAAAATACATTGTGTTATGATATGTTCTCCAGTAGGACCATGTGGTATATGAGCAAGCAGATACTGTCCAACAGCATCTTCCCTTCGCCCCAGGGCCCAGGCCCGTGCGTCACTGCGGATTACGGCCCGGGGCCACTGCCAGTAGCTCAGATTAACTTTTACTACAGCTGTCAATCAGACCATTGCAACCAATGATGCAGCCCTTAAAATGCTTTTAGATATTTAGGTGACATGCTTGTAAGTTAAAAATGATAATACATTATTTGATAATATTTTATAGTCATTGATTTATATTATGAAATAATTTACTATAGCTATTGCAGGGTTATTAACATCGGAAATATATGTCTTCTAAATAAGTATTCTTGATAAAATATTCAACCAAAGGCTGTAATATACATGTTCATGCAGAGAAACAAGTTCTTGCTCTTACATATCAACACTGTCAGAACAAAATCTCAGATCTCCAAAAACTATGCAGAAGAAAGGAGAATGTTCCTCATTTTTAATGTAAGTCGATGAAGTAAGATTTTATGGACTGTTTATATTGGTCTATTAATCATAAACAGCAAAGGGCAGCCAGCAGTTACACATGAAATAATAAAAAAACAGAAATAAACAAACAGAAAAAGAAAAGAGGTTTTAGTCTGACAGTGATGATATGCACACTGACCTCATCAAATTTGGTTTTGAACGTGCAGTGGCCAAGGGGAGGGAGGTCTGCTTTTAAAAGTGGCCAAGCCAGCGATTCTGAAACATGTGCCTTGGGAAGACTAGGTTACTGGCGCTGGCAGTGAGTCAATGTGCTATTTCAGTTACCTATAGTCCTATCTCTCTCTCTCTCTCTCTCTCTCTCTCTCTCTCTCTCTCACACACACACACACACACACACACACACACACACACACACACACTCTCACGCTCACATGTAACACACCTCAGCTGAAGCCAGTGATGTCACCTCCATCAGATTTTCAGCTCGGAAGGCGAAGACGGCGGCCGCCAGGACTAAGAGAAGGAGGAAGAGAGACAAACAGCCTATCAAATAATAGGGTCCAAACATCAGCATGTCACACATTTTAGATTCCCTTCAGTGTAAAGCATGGAATGTTGAGAAAAAGCCCCATTCAACCTAATGAATTCTTCTTCTTCTTTCGGCTGCTCCCTTTAGGGGTCGCCACAGCTGATCATCTGCCTCCATCCTGCCCTATCCACTGCCTCCTCTACTTTCACACCAACCATCTCCATGTCCACCTTCACTACATCCATAAACCTTCTCTGAGGTCTACCTCTTCTCCTTCTCCTTCCAGCTCCATCTCCAACATTCTTTGCCCAATATATCCACTATTCCTCCTCAACACATGTCAAAACCATCTCAACCTGGCCTCTCTGGCTTTATCTCCAAACTGCTCCACCTTCACTGTCCCTCTGATCTGCTCATTTCTAATCTTGTCCATCCTTGTCACTCCCAACGAAAATCTCAGCATCTTCATCTACGCCACCTCCAACTCAGCCTCCTGTCTTTTAGACAGAGCCACAGTCTCCAAACCATACATCATAGCAGGACACACTACTGTCTTGTAAACCTTCCCTTTCACTCTTGCTGCTATCCTTCTGTCACACATCAGCCCTGACACCCGTCTCCACCCACTCCATCCTGCCTGCACCCTTTTCTTCACCTCTTTTCTACACTGTCCATTGCTCTGGATGGTTGACCCAAGATATCTGAAGTCATCCACCTTTACGACCTCTACTCCTTGCATCTTCACCTTTCCACCTGCCTCACTCTCATTCACACACATGTATTCCATCTTGTCTCTACTGACCTTCATTCCTCTCCTCTCCAGTGCAAACCTCCACCTCTCCAGATTCTCTTCCACCTGCTCTCTACTCTCACCACAGATTACAATGTCATTCAACCTAATGAATTACTGATCATTATTTAATTGATAATGAAACCCAGTCTAAGATGCGTGCTACAAATTCTTATTCAGTTGAATGGAATTTTTGACAACTTTCTGAAAGCTTGTCCAAAATTACAGTCACTATAAGAATTTTTTTTTTCAATAACAAAGACATCAAATCTATAAAACAGTCCATATGGAAATAATCCAGTCAGAAATATTGGTTTCCTACATCTTTAGACCTCACCTCTTGTCACAAGTCTTTAAAGTGTCTTAGAAAAAAAAACATTCAAATATTTGTGCCCAAACATATGACTGGTAATGTGCTTCAACTGAAACTTTCAAATGAAAACTATTAATTCTTTTCAGAAAATGCACAGAACATGCCCACTATAAACTGACAAAAGTTCTTTGCGTACAACTGGACAGATGAACCCACCTGCAACTATTTCTAAGGAATCGTAACCGAGGACACGGTCCCATAGCAACAACAGCTGATCAGTGGAAAGGTACCCTGAGAAAGCCCGAACCATCCACTTGAAGGCGATCCGCAATCTGAGTCACACACAAACACACAAAGGCAGTTTTTAAAGTTCTCTTTAAAAATGATCAAAATCCTATTTAAAGACAGACTCATTTCCACTAAAAAGGGATCTACAAGGCAGTTTAATAAGCTGTGAGATTTGTAAGTGCATAGCATGAACGCTAGGTGGAGCCATCTGAGTACTGCATGGTTGCATGCAGTGTATTTTAAGGGCCTAATATAAATCTCAAGTAGAACACTAAGGCAGACACCCAGTTCCATATTTGTCTTTGACGTATGAAAATATATTATAATATAATACACAATAATATACAATATATAAATATCGAAGGTATGGGACATGCTAAGTCAGGGGTGCCCAAATGTTTTGACTTGGGTAGCAAAAGTGCAATGTCTGTAGTGGGCTGATATCTCAAATGCTATATATGTGTTTGTAACAATTTTGGATAATAGACAACATATTTTATTTCACTAATGTGAAGGTGGTATCAATCATAATATAGTACTGATATTTCTTGTATGTATAAAGCCCACTCTCAACAGTCATAATCACAATAAAATAATATTGCTACAAATGAATAAGGTAGTTAGATTTTAAATTAAGTTTGTTTTTATAATACATCACATTACTAAAACACTTCAAAAATACACATTTAAAAGCAATAAGTTATGAATAGTACAAAATGCTTTCAAATTTCAAAGTGGGTTTTTTTTTTTGGGTCAATCAAAACAATGGGTCGACATTTGCCTGCTAGCAACTCTTTGAGCAGCCCTGTGTTAAGTGAATGACTGGCATAACACATTATATCAGTAGCACAATGATTCAGACTTACGGTTGAGCTCCGATCTTTTGTAAATGATAAAAGAGCTGAGGAAGATGGCTTTGCAGTAACCTCTCAAACTGCAAACAAAGAGAAACTATACCCTGCAAAACACACACACACAAACTCAGTAAGATCTTAAAGCCCACACTTGCCACCCACATACACAGACATATTGTTATATGTACTTACTGAGGGTGAGGAGGATATGGAGTGCAATCTGAAGAAGTAGCGCACATACATCTCCCTGAATACACTATACAGCTTAGATGGCTCATTGTACAAGAAACACAGAGGAGCCACTGCAGGAAGAAAGACAAACATAGGTTAGTTTAATGCTCATTAACTCAACTCTACATCCACAACAATCAAATCACAAACGCACACTCACCATACATTGAGAAGCCATGGAAGGGGACAACACCTAACAAAAGACAAGAAGACATTTATTGTAAAAGAACTGTCATTTTTGAAACATTTGCTACACTAAATACAGTTATATATTTCAATTACATTCAAATGACAGGAAGATAGCAAAAACAACAATAATAAGTAATAAATAAGTAAAACTTATTTGATATTTCATGTTTTTTGGGAACAGCAAAAAGTTATCAAATGAGATAAGTTTTGATAAGTTTTGTACCTCAAGATTTGGTCAGCCCTTTTCACATTTGAGGCATTATTAATTATACAGTATTATCGCTTTACAGTTTTCTTAGACACTTAAAATCAATCACATTCATCATTCTGGACACATTTAAACTTGCAAATCTTTTACAGCTTCCTAAAAATAAATTGATATTTGTAGTAGCTGTACAGTAGTAGAAACACTTTATACATGTACCTGCAATAAAACTGGTTTCATATTATTGAAAAACAGTGATCACAAATGTCTGAAAAGTAATGTATACAGAGCAGTAACATCTTATCAAATATAAATCTGCAATATTTCTTTAGAAATTCTCAGCTTGACTGAATGAGCTATGAGTGAGAATAAATCATAATTAATACATAATTATAAAACTGATATCCATGGCAATAATAGAGATTTCAATAGCATCGAATAGTATTACAGCAGTCAAAGAGATCTACACAGGTGACTGGATGTTTGAAGTAACTGATTAACTGACCATACCGTTTGGAGGGTAGACTACAGCAAACTCCTCTGTACCAGTCTTGCCTAAAATAAAGAGAATATTTGACCTACTCAATGAGTAAATGACACACAAAAAACACCACCCTTTAGTTACTTCATTTCCAGTCTAAGTACAGGGATAAGTTATTCATTTCACAGTGTCAGAAAAAAGCAGAAAATACATATTTAACAGAACAGACGCCTGAACAACTAAATATTACATTAGAATTTTCAGTATTTAGCCAGTCTCTCCTTGTTCTTTTTAAGAGACCTGCTTTCAGTTTTGCAAAGAAATCTGCATGGATATTTTCCACACTTCTCACAACCCAAATAATATAAACAACATCACTGATGTTGAGTTCCGGACTCTGGAGTGGGGTGGTCAGTCTACTGTTCTGAGAACAGCAGTGTTTTTTTTTTTTGTTTGTTTGATTTGTACATTTTCTTCTTTTCCAGGAGCTCCTTAATCTTGTATTCATTTTTTGTGCATATCAGCTTTGATGCTGATGAACCATTACAACCTAGGGTTGTAAACGTGGTTTAAAATGTCTTTTCTGGACTAATAAACTTATAAAACATTAATCCAAGTCAAATGTCGAGTTCTGGTGTTTTAGTGCAAATGTTATTTTTTTTGACAATTTACTTTTCTCTGAAGCTACACATCCTTTCAGACCCATAGTGAAAGGATGGACAGAAACCCTTAACAGAAAACAGTTCTGGTGGTCTGTTGCATGGTTGTTACGAGTTCCATTTTCCCCTTTTTTATTCAAGTGGATTATTTTATATCTAATCTCTTCACAAATATCTCCTAAAAAGGAATAACTTGTATTTAATCACCTAATCTCACATTTTTGAACAGTACTGTACACACACACACACACATACACTCATGAATGTTTTACCCTGAATGTAGGATTTAGGAGGGGTGGCACTATTGTAGCTGAAATGCTCCAAAACAGCAGTGTCTCGAGAGAAGCACAGCAGGACCTGTTATGAAACAAAATCAGCACACACAAACACATAAACACACACACAGCAAATCCTTCCTGACTACAGAATTCTATTTTTAATCATTTTCATTACATCAATGGCAAATTGCTATGGTGCAATTACCTTTGAAGAGTGCAGCCCTTAAGATCACATACCCACCCTGCAGTAACAGCTGCCATTCTATCACTTAGCGAAAATTCTACTAATAGTATTTGCAGACAGAATTAATGTAGGGGGAACAGAAATCCTCATTTGACATATTAGAGGGCTTTTCTTTTTGATCACTGTTAGTACAAAAAAGAAAAACAAATTTTATATATAGATATTAAAATTTCTTTTTTTACATAATTTGAAAAACCCAGTTTTTATGACCAAAACTGAACGGCCAACAGAAAACAAAATGATTCAAAATAAATAAAACCTTATTACATTAACTTGCAATGAAACTTGAAATTTAAACATACAAAACAAAGTGTTTTGGTTTTATTTTGCTCTGTTTCTTTTGGCAATACAAAGGTTTGATCCGACAGTTATGATGCCTCCTCTATTTTTCATGCTTTCCATGTTTTTATAAAACACTGATTAAATCCATGATTTAAAACAGGTTTACTGTTACACAACACATCAACAAAATTCTTTATCTGCTCAGCAACTTTGTACAAAACCAATATTTATGTTCAGCCTGCTGCAGTTAATCATTTCACACCTGTGGTCTGTGATAAGTCTCCATAGAGATGACATAATTAGCTCCTGTGAACTCTGCTAACTTTCAGTTCTGTTCACTTCTTAACTTTTTTTTTTAAGTTAACAAAAGCATGCTGTGAATTTTATTATTTCTTACTCGTTGCTCACTAATACAAAAGCCAGAAGTGCAGATTCTAACTGATACCACAAATGATATCACATTGCGTTTGTAAGAAGAGGAGATATTTTATGATGATTTGAATTGGATGAAAAGCTGTTGTGCATACAGTCTTATTTTGTAGAATGTAAGTGTAATTCTTTACATAACTATATTTGTGCAATCACATTTGAATAGAACAGAAAAACAGCACAGCTTTCGACTTCTAAGGGTTAAAGTTCACAAAAACATAAAAACAAACATGGGCTTAGAGAATGAATAAGATAAAGCTGGGCTGAGATGGCACCTGTCCCAGCCATAGCAGCTGATGCAAGGTGAGACCAGATACTACAAACCACAACTGGTACTACATTAAGCTACCAGATATATCTTTCAGTTTGGCCATGTAACAAAATGCAGTAAGCATTTTAGCACTGCTGTCTGTGCTTTGTCCTTTGAGACAGTATGACTGAATTAAATATATGTAGCTAAATATGGGTCAGACATTGTAGCCCACAAAAACATGCATCTAACTGTAAACACAGAATGTCTGAAAATGGTAATATTTGGATTATTCATTATTTATACCTGAAAGAATACTATCATTAAGGTCATCATATCTTATGCTGGCTAGCCTAACATGTTTAGGTTTGTATGGATCCTGTCAAAAGTTTAGCTTGCAATGCTGTGTGAACAAAGATCTATAAGTGTTGTATCTCCAAGATACTCTATGTAAATTCCAACCACAGAGAAAAAAATAAATGGCGTGTGTGAGTTAATGCCATAGAATCACCGTGAGTGCCAAGTAAAATTTTGTAAACCTTATAAAAGGCACACACAGTCATCAGGTGTGAACTGATGAAACTTGATGAAGAAAAGGACTAAATAAGACACATAGTGTGCATCCAGTCAGCACTCACCTGATACAGAAAGTCTTCAAACACAAAGTAATAGTCGTCATTACTCGCAGTCAACTTCACATCCTGAAGCAAATGAAAAAGAAGCATAAATGTCTCTTATAAGAACTGCAATTATCAATCATCCAACATGACTGCCAAATCCAATCAAAATCTAATCTAACTAAGCCACACATGCTATCCACAGACAAGCAAACACATACACTGGTATTCAAGGCATATCACAGACAGAAAACTCATGCAGTCTGGGCCAGTGGAAATGATCCCGCAGATTTCATTCAACTGAGCTGGTTTCACTAACAGTTTATATTTCTTTCGCCCAGATATAATCTGCGTTCATATGCTAAATGAACCAAGAAAACATGACCTTGGAACAAGATGACTTTAGGATTTGGATGGAACACTAAACCTAATTAAGTAAACATTAAGATATCAATCAAATAGCCACAAAATCTATTTTTATTGAATAAACTGCACTTCTTAAACAATAGCATTCTCAAATGTGTGTGTGTGTGTCTCTCTCTGTCCACCTTATAAATTAGATTGTCCACCAGCAGGTCATGGTGTATAACTGCAGCCTTCAGTTGCTCATAATGCATGATGTCCTGCAAAAAAAGGAAAAATCTTGTAAGTGGATCTAACTCGAATGATGTAATAGCAAATCTTCATTCCCAAACTACAGTTAAAGCTAGGAGTTTAGATTCCTAGTGTTCAAAAAACAATGAAAGCTCAAAAACAAGAGGAGCTAAAATAATTACATATGCGTTACTGACCAACACCTTAGCTTTTTAAAAGACTCCCTCCTTGTCAAATTTAATTATCAGCCAGATTGCAACTCCTATCTATTATTTGCAAACCTTAAATACTCTAATATTTTTAAGCCACCTAAATATATAGTAGTGTGCAAAATTCAGAGACCACTCTTTCGTATTTTAATTTCTAGTCCAAACTGCAATTAGGTAATTTATTGTCAGTATTTCAGTGTTAGGAAAAAAGCAGAAAACATTACAAAATTACACAGAAAATTACACAGAAGCCTAAACAACATATTATATTTCACAGCATTCAGTGTGTCCATTCCTTGCATTTATAATAGCTTTAGTTTTTTTTAGAGACTTGTCAAAGAAATCTGCAGGCATATTTTCCCACATCTCTAAAGTTCAGTCTTAGAAGTTGGTTGCATTTTCTGATTCTCAGAGTCCGAGTAATCCCAACTGCAAATTAAGACGTCAGTCTCGATGCTCTAGTGCAAATGTTCTTCTTTTGTGTCTATTTCCTTTTCTCAGTAACAGCTTCTTGACAGCTATACATACTAATGATCATTAAGTAGAAGTTATGTTTCAGAATCAGTAAAAAAAATCAGGGAATATATTTAACATATTTAAAATTATGCAAAAGCCTCCAACACTATGTAAAATAGCAAATCTATCAGTATTTCATTTGTCCTCTCTGTATGATTGCACACTCTACTGCCACTTTAACTCTTTCATCCTTCCAGTCTTAAAACCATTGAGTTACAGCTGCTTCCTGGCCTGCAAATTTTCTTCTCACGTGTATCTAAAAAGGCTAAAAAAGATATTTCTGAGGAGATTAGATATTTCACATGCATTAGAAAGGAGAAATCACGAAAAACACAAGTGTCCAAGACTAGAAAAAGATAAACAGAATTTAAAGATTTCATCTTTAAAAAAGGAGAAAATTAAGCTCCACTCTTACTTCAGATCTGAAAAAAAGTGTTTCTGTCCATTCTTCCACTGTGAGAAGACAGCTCAACACAGATTGAGTCTGAAAGTATGTGTAGAACACTGAAACAGGACATCTGAAATGTGGAGTTAGGTTTTATAGACAGATGAATCAAAATTTGTAATTAGGATTAACTGGATCATTAGTACAAAGTGAAACCAACTTCTAAGACTGAACTTTGGAGGTATGGAAAAATATCCCTGAGGATTTTTTTGAAAAAAGAAAAGCAAGTCTCCTGAAATTATTAATTTTTTTTTTGTTAAGCATGTATGTTTTTCTTCTGAAGCTGAAAAACAAATAAATGTTGACAAGAAAATAAATAAATGAAAGAGTGGTCTCTAACTTTTGCACAACCTGAATAGGTAGATATATTATCCTGGGTAAAGCATAAAAATAAAGACAAGCAGAGAGATGGAAGTAAATTGAACCTTTCTTGACCTACTTTGGCAGGAAGTGAAGGAGAAAGGTGAAGGTGAAAAAAAATGCAGGAAAGATGTGGAAAACGTCAGGACAATTCATCCATATCCAGACCTTTAGCGTAAAGACATTTTTTTTTACAAAATGATGAAGTGCCTGTTTTATGTCAGAACAGAAAGATTCACCTGAAAAGTCTTAAAAGAAACCACTGAGCTGGAAAGCATTTAATGGTTCTAAGGGTTTGTCAAATATAGGACTTGTCACCTGTGACATGAAACACACTGACAGGAAACTAAGCTACAGCAGGTCAGGCAAGGGTAACAGTCACCATCATTAACAGGAAATCTGTCAGATCACTGCACACTTGAATATCAGAACTGATATGCCTGAATTTTAACAGCAACACTCAAGATCCAAAGCTATTAGAATTATCTCACTAGAGTTTGCAATGAATCCAACCTAACGTAGAGTCAAGCTTACATGGTTTGCCCGAAAGCTCAAACCTATGAATAGAAAATGGCATGAAAAACATTGCATCACTGGTGGAAAGGGTAAGACAGTTTGCATTGACATGTTTAAAAGGCATTACTTTTAATCATTTTTAAGACTGGTCCTCTGCTGGTCACCTCCTGAAGTAGTACTGCAGAGATTACTGTATCCTCTGGACTTCCTGACATTGCAGGAATCACTGCCACTTTTTTTCAGTTGGTCTGGTCACTGTCTTCAAGACAGCAGCTCTATGTGTGGTTACATAATTGTTCCATCTAAAACATTAACAAAACCACTGATTTCTCGTCATTGTTTTCGCCATGCCATCTGTTCCTGATCTAAGGCAGTGTCACACATGAGAAGGATTAGCCAACTCAATGAAAACATGATGGCTTTTAACATGCATTTACCCTTCTGTCACTGCAGCTCAAAAGTACACTCTCAAGATGCCATTCCACTGCTGAAGATCAATTTTAAAGATGACTAGCAATCTTTCTGGTGGCAGCAAGCTGGCTAAGGGTGGCCTGATTTACACAAACGCAAGGGGAGGTTGTGTCAGCATCCCGCCACACAAGCAGTTCATAACTAACCTGGTATTTATGTTGGCACCTGCAGTACTGACGGTAAATTTAGCGAGCCAGAATAAACATTACATCTAGTTAAAAAGTTATGCAGCATATGCTTGCTTCTGAAATCAAGACATCGATACAAAACATATGGGAGTGTTCAAGCGATGCTCCTGTGTACAGATACAGTATACTGAAAAAGTGTCCTGATTTTTTCTATTTTATGTGTGTCCCACTTAACTGACAGAGACAACCTGAGTAAACAAAACACGCAGTTTTTCACACACAGGAGGTAAAAATGTATCCAACACCAACTGGCCATGTGTGAATCAGTGATTGCCCACTTAGTTAATAAATCAACCAATTAATCAAATTTAGTTGATAACTGGGATCAATTCAACTAGACACATCCTTGCTTGATTACTGCCAGTCTATACTTGACTTATACTTGACCTATAATTTTGACTCTATATTTGACTTAAATAGAACCTTTCCAGTCATCTGAAGTAGGCTAAAAGGTCTCGAGAAGCAGCACATTATACTGCAATCAAAATAAACTTGGTAAGAGATGAGCACAACTGAGTTATACAGCAAGACAATGATTCGAAGCACAAGAGCAAGTCCACCTCTGAATGGCTCCTGACTTGAACCCCATTGAAATGGCAGAACCTTAAATGGGCAGTTCATGCTTGAAGGCCCTCCAGTGTGGCTGAATTGAAGCAATTCTGAAAAGAAGTCTGGGCCAAAATTCCTCTACAGGGATGTGAAAGACTGATCAACTAAATGCCACAACAGCACTGAGATATCACATGATTAATGGAGAAGAGCACATTGAACGGCAGAAGTAGCCACTATTTGCCTCAGCCACGAGGGGTTAAAAAAAGTATCCAAGTGGATCCAACATCCTCATGAAACTGGTTGAGAGAATGCAAAAAGTGTGCAAAGCTGCACTGAGGCAGATTACAAGAACTACAAGAATTCATTTTTTTAATTCATTATATAACTTTAACGTTTAAAATGTAGAAAAAAAACCTTTATAATTAATGTGTTTTGAATGGCACTGTTTCTCCATCTCATTACATTTGCAAAGATACACAACCTCTACCTCTAAGTACAAATGGACACCAGTAGAATGAAGTATGCTTGTATGCACACGTTACCTCAGGTTCATTAGTAGCGTTGAGGATTAGAGCCCATAGCTGAGCTCTTAGGCCAGTGGGACACCCCTGCCTGCTGTACTGCTGAGCTGCCGCACTGTCCTGCTCGCTCACCACTAACACACACACACACACACACACACACACAGAAAAAGATTCACTGTATACACTTTCAAGAGGTGCTCTAGACCTACAAAGCTAATCCATACACTTCAGTTTCATAGACTACAAACTCCAGGTGCAGAAAAGAGGGTTAAAAAGCATTAAAGCGTAAACACTGAGCCCCTCTCTCCATCTAGGCTGTTAATATGATGTGCATGTGTGGCAGCACTACTCTCTGAAGCATTTGATGAGAGGCCCAAAGGTTTGTTCATATTTCTCTTGTGCATTTAATGAATGAGTGTATAAAAAGAGAGACAGAGAGAGAGCTATCTGGGTGTATGTGTGAGTGCCTGTGTGTGTGCATGCATGTATCTTACAAAGAGGATCATGAAAAAGGAGGATTGTGTTCCCTCTTAACTAAATTCCAACTGTGTTATGTACAGTTAAAATGGAATGATTAAACAAATATTCTCAGAATGATACAGTGATCTAGCAGTTAAACAGTCATTCTGCAATAAAGAGAGGGGTTTACATTAAGCTGTTTCTTTTTTACCTTTGTTCCCGATACGAATGTGTTCGCTTTCAAACAAATCTGTGTGAAGATGCAAAAAGGGCAAAGACAGAGTGAGAGAGAGCACATGAGAGAGAGGGAGAGAGAGAGAGAGAGAGAGAGCACATGAGAGAGAGGGAGAGAGAGAGAGAGAGAGAGAGCACATGAGAGAGAGGGAGAGAGAGAGAGAGAGAGAGAGAGAGAGAGCACATGAGAGAGAGAGAGAGAGAGAGAGAGAGAGAGAGAGCACATGAGAGAGAGAGAGAGGGGGAAAAACACATTTTGCCAATTTAATCCAGAAGAATCCAGACGGCTTGCTCACTTGGCACAGCACATAGACTGGACACTAAAAGGGGCTGTAGCAGACCTTATTTTGATGTTTAAAAATGCATGTCTTGATTTACTAAACGCAGCAGTGCTAATAGGTCCAAATATGCAACTGCTGCTCTTTCATGTGTTTGCCTTATTGCATATGGTTCCTGTCCAAAGAAAACCGTGTATCTGCATTTTTTTAATTTTAATTTTTCTACATCATTTAAACACATCAGCAGTTCTTTACATTGTGGGAAAATGTCTTGATGAAAAATCATCTAAAATCATTTAGAATAAAACCTCTTTCACATTAACTTTAAGGTAAGAGTGTTTTTGCCTTCTCCTGAAAAGCTGCTAGTTTGGAGATACATGTTTTTCTTCAGACAGCAACCAAAAGCATTTATGGAAGTTTCCCCCTCAAAGTGCAAAATAGAAAGAAAAAAGCAGAGTGATATTCAAACATTTATTTATTTTATATAAATATAAAAAAATTAAATGTGAATTATTATTATTAAACTTATGGTAAAACGATAAAAATCAATCCAGAAAAACAGTGTTTTAAACTGTTATTTTACGAATGCTTTGGGTACATTTTAAGAGCAGGTTTTATTTAGGTTCCCTAAATAATGATTTTGCACATACAGGTTTAAAGCACATATAGAAACTCTTTAGACTGTTCATTGTTAATTTTCTGCATTACTAAAGCTACCTTGTCCCCATTGTGTAAGCAACCTTTGATACACTTCACATAGCTAAGAAGACATGCTCACGTCAAGTTCAAAATCATACAGTTCCTAAATAATGAGGAAGTGATATTAAACAGGGATTGTACAATTTTACACAATTTCCAAATGCACTCGGCACAGAACCTGAGTTCAGCTCTTTCTACTAGCCGAAAATGAACATGTTTTAAAACAGGTTCTAGTTTATTAATAAGTTAAGAGTTTAATAAATAAATAAATCAATTGATTAATAGTTAATTATATTCCTTAATAGCTAACTTTTTATGCTGACATAACGATGAACTTTCCTCTCAAAGTAATGTTCAGAGAACTATTTGGAGGGGATTCGTTTTACATGGAGAGATGGGGAAATGCAGTTTTTACTGGTGTTTTGTAGTGGTTTTAGTCCTGTCCAAATGCACCATGTTTGTTATTTTTATATATTGTGCACTCTCATGTCAGGAAAGATAACTGCACCTTTTGCCTTCTATAAAACGAACCCTAAAATAAACTCAGGTTATATTAATACTGTGCAAATCCACATGTCAGTAAAACACTGAAGAAAAGGAATTTCTTAAGTGTAAAGGCAATCAAAAAAGTATTTACCTCTGTGGCTTAAATCAAGCCGATCTGCCCTGTCCTACATCAAGTGTCTGACTCTGAACATTAAAATATGTAAAAATACAGTGATGTGGTGATGTTAACTGTTGGTTGTGGATTCCCAAGCTACTGACAATACCACTGACACAGTGGATTCACTTAAGACAGCAAGACAGATGGGCAGGTTAAACAGAATACCTTTCTACTCTTTCCTGAGGAAAAGCCTGTGTATAAATCAAGCAGCCTCTCCCATCACTGTCATTTAATTTCTTATTCCACACAAATATTTGGTAACAAATATTGTAGATTTTACAGATACAAAACAAATATCACAGATGGCACACTGACATGACCAAGACCTCTGAATAAAAAATAATCCTGTCTGAATAGTATTATTAGTCAACAGTTTGCACTCATTATACAGAATCTTGAAAAGTAAGTGATTATTTTTACCTAATGTGTCACAATTTCAGCAAAAAGTCAGGTGTAGATAAAAACACTTTTTGTCAAATACATATTCATGTATGTATTTCAATTATTACTTGTTCAGTAAAACTATTTGGTAATAGGTCTATGTTAATGTTTATTTCTGTTTCTAGAAATCTTTAGCCAACTAGCCTATTCGAATTTCAATTTTTCTGGATCTCTCTTTTAACTACAGACAGCACAGAAACATTTCAAACATCTTATTTGGTTACATAATAACAACTTCCACAGCCAAACTGGCCATTCTGTGCATAAGTCTATTAAAGGCAATGGCTTGAATGTAGATGTCCATGCAAAATACAATACAAAATCTAAAACAAACTGCGTTGGACTTTCGTCAAGTTTTCAATACTCTGTAAAAACATAACATGCTTTTCCAAAGATAGGTTTTAGAGACCTGCAGTATTTTTGATCCACAGTTGAGGCATAAAACTCAAGGATGTTTTCAGGTCAAAAGAATGCAATTTTTTCACAGCTGGATGGACTGAATTAAGGCATACCTGGGGGAATGTGTGCGTGATCATCTATGCCAAGCTGGCAGCATGTCAGACTGAGTTCTGGATAAGCCTCTCTCTGAAAAGATAAGGAGGAGATGTTTCCTACATCTGTAACTGTAAAGCTGTTCTTTGTTGTTATCTATTGCAATTGCACATCATTGTGAGCCCTCATTACACATAAAATGACAATTAAAATGGTACTACGGTTTGTTTTTGGCTTTGGCTCTTTTATCTCATTAAAACCTGCCCCAAGGGTATTTACAATGTGTGCATGTCCATGTTGGACAGAGTAAAATGGAGCTTTCTTTGCGCTGCCATGTTTACTATCATTATATAAAAGAATCACACATGGAGAGATGGGGTAAAGCAATTTTTAATGGTGTTTTGTAGTAATCTTAGTCCCATCCAAATGCACCGTGTTTGTTATTTTTTTGGACTGCACACTCTCGTGTCAGTAAAGATAACAGCACCTTTTGCCTTCTATAAAATGAACCATAAAATAACCTCAGGTTATATTAATACTGCGCAAATCAACATGTCAGTAAAAACACTGTGGAAAAGTAATTTCAAGTGTGAAGGCACTCAAAAAAGTATTTACCTCTGTGGAGATTTCTTTGTGCTGCCATGTCTACTGTCATTATATAAAAGAACCATACAATGTTGGAGGCACTGCAGTAGCTTCTGAGCAGGCGCGAACATTCAGAACAGAATGCAGATCACTGAGGGCTTACTATTGATTTATTTCATAAGAGCAGCAATAAAAAGGGATCTGAGCATGAAGTATATTCCTATTCCTATTCAAAAAATCTTTGGCTTCATTAGATTTACATTTTTGACAGATCAAAATTAAATCAGCAGTACTGAGAAATCATGTTATTAAAGGAGAAAAGTAGATTAATAGGCAGAAATATACACTTTTTAATGAACATTCAAGGATTAAAGAAAGAAGCTTCACTGAGATCATCACTTTAAAGAGGGGTTATAGAACATGGCACTGAAAAGGAAAAGAGGCAGAGAAAGGAGGAGATGGAGGTCCTCACCATCTGTGGAATAGCACGGACATTGAGGGAGATCTGAATAAGTCCCCAGTGGCTCCTGGCAGTGAGCCCCTCTCTGCAGTCATGATTGGGGTTCTTCAGACTGATCAACACCTTTAAAAAAATAGGGAAGAGGGAGGGCAATATTATATTTATTACATGTGATAAGGCACATGCAAAACACACAACGGTCATCAAAGGTTTGTGGACACCTAGGTTTATGGATTTACACCAATTATTAGTCAAATGGTTCACTATAGAGAAAGTTACAGACTCAGATCCCAGTGGTGGTGATACCTACAACGCAAATATAACCATTTTGAGCAGTGAACCTACACATCAGTTTTTACATGTAATGTTGATGTTAAGATAGTAGTACATTCAAAAATATGAGCTTTCTTTGGGGACTATTTTGCCATAGAATGTCCTGCACATACCTCTTCACCGGGTTTAAAAAATGTTTTAGACCAAAGCCTTATCTTAGAACTCTCAGTAAACAATGTCTGAGACTTCAGGCAGCAAATTAGTTTCATATTTAGTTTCACATGGTAACTTTCTACGAGGTAGCTTTAGAGATATTAACACTTTGACTATCCAGTTCCTATCACCACCTATAAAAATGATTTTTACTCTGTATGTTTCTCTAGACACATTTCACATCAAAACCTTCTGAACAAACTTGTTTCCATCGTAACTATAGAATTATTCTGATTTTTAGTTTTTTTTTGTTGAAGGGGCTAAACTGACGAAAGTACTATTTTGGGATTAATTCCAAAGCCCACCCATTTTATTCCCTTGTTGTGTGCCCTTAAACTTTTCATCTGTTTGCTGCTTTACAGCAAAAGATTTTCAGTTTGTGCTTTTAATAATAGTTTATAATAGTATACTGTATTTTAAACCTGTTCTACATACAGAGGAAGACACTTTGGTGAACATGAAGCTGAGTGTCCCTAAGTATGCGCAAACAGGTATTCTTGCAGATATTTTTCAACTTAACTGAAAAGTGAGAACGAAAATTTACGTTGCTCTTGACATTTCAAAAAGCAAGCAATCCTTAAACATTTGATGGGAACTGTATGTCATTTCATAACTTCTGTGATGTATTTATTCCTTTGGTTCGGAGTTAAAATTGCACCGACTTAAATGTTCCATAAAATGTTCCCTCATTTCCTCATTTATAATTGCACTGACCTAAATGTTCCCAACTACAGTACACTGAGACCTCACTTTAGAAACGGTGTGCAGGCAGCTCTACTACATGTATCATTCATGAACAGAAGGAAAATGAGTTTGCTTCTGACAGACCTCATGAAATCAGGAAGCATGTATTTGTGCCTGTCAGTCACTGTTAATTCTCACCATCCAATTCAGAGTCATTTAGAGGACCATTTCCCACTGGAATCCAATCAGCTATTTTATACCCCAGCGCTGCATTCACTTCATTAGCACCGGATGTTTTCAGTCAAAACTCACCTCTAGGAAATCTTTGGGTGCGTAGACAGGCCTAAACTTGCTTAGATCTGCAAAAGAAAGACAGTGATGGCTTATCATGTGTATTGTAAAGATTTTCTATGCAATAAGTCAAAGAAATAATATGCATTGCATGTTACAGACACAGAGACAATAACTTGAGGGTTGCTTTAAATCAGACACAGGAATGACACTTCAGATGCCCATCAAATGTTTGGGGACACTTTGCCTTCTTTGAAAATTTTCTTATAAACATAAAGCTGCTGTCCAAGTTCATCAGTGTCTTCTTCTGCATGAAGAACAGGTTTTCTTTTACAAACTTCTGTTACAAGCACATTTTGGCCCAAATGTAGTTTAAACAGGAGAAAAGTTTGAGTACTGACATCACAACAAGGGGATGAAATGTGTGTGGGATGACATTAGTCCCATGGTAGTAGAGGAAAGTGTTAGACATGACAATGAGTGAAAACATAAACTTTATTTTTTGACGTTTATGAACAATTTTGTTTAGAAAATAGCAGAAGTGCTACCTTTACCAGTAAGAACATACACTGTTAGAAATAAAGGTACTCTTCAGGTACATTGTTCGTTCATCAAGGTACAAACAATGTAAATGTTCCCTCAAAGGTACAACATTGGTTTTAAGGTCCAGTTGTTCACTTTAAATTTTTCCCAGGTGAAAACTATGTATTTGTACCTTTTCAAAAGTCAGTACAACTTAGAAAATATAATTTCAATGGATACATTGAATTATGGTACATTTATGTTCCCTAACTAAAGGTACTGAGATGTACCCTTGAGGGTACCACCCCAGGGCAGAAAGGTTACTTGCCCAGTGACAGTTTTGTACCTTAATTTCTGAGAGTGCAAGCAGGTTTTATTGTGATAGACTAGTTTGAACCAGCTGAGTTTTCTAAACTACACACACACACACACACACACACACACACACACACACACACACACACACACACACACACACACACATATCTTCTAAGCTGCTTCTCCTTCTGGGTCGCAATTTTCCACTCTAAATACATAAAAATACATTGATAAAAACAAATATGATTCGATATTTTTACCACCAAGTTGAAAAGCAAATAGCAGCATAATAAAAATGTCATATATCAATTTATATTTACATCTGTATGTTTTTGATTAATCTGTATATAAGATATTTTGAAAAATGAATTTATATGGGGGGAGTACGGACAGCTCCCACTGAATACGTTGGACAGTTTAACAAAACTGCATTGAAACTAACCCTGTCTTGTGTACTGCAGCCTGACTGGCTCTTAATTAGAGCTGTAAGTATGCTTAAAAACTGCATTCTGTGATTTAAAAAAAAATCTGTCCAATTAATGTCAAAATTTGCAAATAGGGTCGCAATGGGGATGTGACAGCATGACTGAAAGTACATTATGCTTGAAACTATTAAGTTACATAAAGTATCCATGTTACATTTTGGGCATTGTTCATTTGTACCCTGCTCTCATTACCTTTGACATTATGTTTTAAGACTAAATATGCCTTTTATTTAAAAGAAAAAAAATGCCAGGTGTTTCCAAACTTTTGACAGGCAGAGTATTCTCCAAAGACACTGTTGCACATTCTACACAGTTTAGAAATAAGAGAGGCAGAAGAAGAGGCAGAAAGTAAGGCAGGCAGTAGTTTAGGGAGGGTAATTGTGGTTATCAGGACTGATTCCAGTGGTCTGGACATGCTCTGGTTTCACAGGCTAAGCTGTTTATGCCAGCATCCAGCAGACAGTTGTAAATGTTATCATACACACTGCAAACTGATAGCATTGTTATGGAACTGTTATATTCCACAGGAGGACTGTATACAAGCAGAGGCTGAAAAATAAACACAGTGAGATACACTCATACACAGAGAGGTAATAATGCTAACACATGAGAGTAGTGTAAAGGCTTCTGGAGGCACAGTGTTACAAGGAATGTCCCTCCTGATACTTCACACATTTGCCACCTCGATGTTAAGATGTTGGCAGTATGCGGCAGCCTGAAACTGACTGTGCCTTAAAGAGACTCACAGAGAGGGATACGGAGCGACCTCTGGACTGTAAAACACACTCTCCTTCTCACATAATATTCAGGTAGTAATTCTGACCAAATGGGAACTGGGAAGTTTCCAACTTCAAAGTGGGAAAAACCTACTTGAATGTCCCTCCATCTCGTAATTCAGGAGTTACGAGTCAGAATTTCTCAAGAAATCTAAGACTGCTCAGAGGTGCTATTTCAGCATCTCATTTTCAACTCTCAAAATAAATAAAATACTAACCAAACAACAAAAGTTTTTAGAGAGATTTGTTACATGCACACAGTAGCCAGAAAGCTCCAGGCTACTATGAACCTCTATAACGGACATCAAGGCACATTTTGCACTGCCTCTGCGCTCATATGTACATTTAGCCTGGAATGTAATATACAACTGGGATGCCTCTCCTTCCCGGAAAAGACAGATCAGTGAAATCTAAGTGAACAGTACGATGCATAATTGCTTAATTTGCAGGCTTATTATTCAGTTACTAATAAGCCTTATTCTTCAGTGACTACTGTAAGTTATTTCAGAACTGAAGTGTGAACCCACATAGGCACCCTTGCACTTTTTTTACCCTTTATTAATTAAATGTCCTATTTGTGTAGATGAAATCCAGGCACTGAGTAACACAAGGCTCGTAAGACCTAAGACAACTCAAACATGGTCTGTGTATGTGAGTACAATAATAGACACCAAGCACACTCATTTAAATGTGTCATCATATGCAATACTTACATATATGTCAACATTTGCACTACTGGCACTTTCACTTTCAAGGCCTGTTCTCATTGTTCATAACTGAGACAAATCTTCAGCAGAAAAACTTCAAATATTGCTATTAAATTAAAACCATTTCTTGAACAATTCCTTAGAAAATCTGTTTAATCATAAGAAAATATATACAAACAGTACATGTGATTACCCAGACTCAGGGACTGTGTCTTTTTCCATGTTGTCTTTCATTTCTTAGACATTACTTATAAGATCCAAGCTCCAGACACAAGGTTTAAACATACTGAAGTCATTGTAATGTTTATAGGGACAAGTGAAGACAGAGCAACATTTGTGGATGACTGCAGGCTCTACCTCCTTAAAATTTAATTCATTCTTTATTTATTCAAGTGAAACTTCACTGATGTGTCTAACCTCTTTTATAACTGTGTCCCCTGGAAAATGAACTCCTTAAATTCCACAAGGAATCCCACTCTGCTATCCACTCACGCTAACATGACAAAAATGGTATGATACTTAAGTCACAGTATTGCTAAATTATGTATATAAAATGCAAGACAGAGTAAGTGTAATTTGTAATAAAAAAACTGTGCAATCTAAAAAAAACATGACCAGTTGTGGGAAAATCTCAAAATATATTATGATAAATGTGCTTTGTTTGGACACTTTGGCTGTGTTTCACAGTGGATTTACCAACATTCATTTACTGTCAATAAATTTTATAGACCATGGAAGCCTGGGTTTCCACAGTCAAATATAGAAACAGGCTGGAAGCCGAGTTTGTGCTTGGTGTCCAAACATGCTTTCATGTGCCTGGAAGCCTTTGGTGAACTGCTGAAAACAAATGCAGGACAGCAAAGTTGAGGTAATGTTACAGCTTTTGAGAAAGTCTGAGGGTTGCCTGGATGTGCTAACATGTGAAGGTTTCACTTGTGTTTTTAACCCTCATTTCATTTTGCAATTTTAACAAGATGAAAACTTTGTTTTGCAGGACATAATAAATATCCTTAATATTTTTGCCATGTTTTTGTATTTATACAGGGTGTGTCAAAAGTCACAGTACACCATTTTATTTTATTTTATTTTTTATGCTGTCACAAGCCTCCACAATGTGGTGCTGAAGGTGGTGTTTGCTGCAGATTTTCTCAGCATACACAATTTGTTTGAGGTGACCCCAGAGATAAAAGTCAATAATAAAACAAAAATAAAATAAAATAAAATAAAACAGTGTCCTGTGACTTAACCTGTATATTTAATTACACAGTGAATTACATGAGTTACATTTACCTTGGATTTACATTCTGTTATGATATGTTGAAGTTTTCAAATCAAGACTGTATGCACAACAATACCCTCAAATAAAAAAAAGTATTCTGTGAAAGATCCAAATCCACACTTCTGAGTTACAAATGAGAAATAATTAATACTGAATAAGTCAATACTTTACAGCAGGGTATTGTTCATAAGGCTACATGGCACTTACATAAAGTTCTCATGGCAACTGACATAGCCCTACATAAACGTTTAGAAATTCTTATTCCATTAGGTATCATCCGCTATAAAGCTTACACTTGCCAATTTTGATCAAAGTTAGCTAATGCAGTGTTTATGACAGGTGACACCATTTGGGTTAAATTCATGATGCCTTATGACACACTACAGTAAAGTTTCACCTTGAATAACACCGAACTATAGTTATTATTGGCAAGTGCCTTCTGTGTCTTACTTTACATGGTGAAACTTTCAAGCAGTTAAGTATCATGTAAGTTTCCTGTTATATAATTTGTGTGCAACCTGATAGATACACAAAGCAATTCAAAAACATAGTTACACGCAACATATTCAATTACTTCATTAGACAAATTAGTAGCTCATATTTTAATGAATCGTATTCTTCTCACTATAGTCATCTGCAAAGTGAAGTTGTAATGGTTACACCCTACTTGATGTTTCACTTATCCTATCTTAGAAGCCCAGCAAGTTCATCACAGCCCATGCCTCTGTCTCCTCTTCTATAATAATTTTCATCCTTTAGACCTCAAATAAATCTACACAAAATTAGGGAACATCAAAAGCGGAGAAAATTAATTTAGTTACATAGCGAGATTCATTAGCTGGATGGATAGCACAGCTGGCTGCAGAAATATAAGCTTCCCGTTTGTTGTCATGGCTCAGATTATTTATTAAAAATTAAAAATGACTGACCTTGAGATAGTTACGGTGGGTGTTGCCCCCTTTTCAACCACCCAATAAAAATTTCTTATCCATTCATCTGGTGAAATAAATGGTGTGAAAGTATGTTGTTCAATGTGACACACATGATCATGTGACATAACACCATTTTGATTGGCTGTTTGATGTAACTTCACAAAGTTGAGATGATTGCAACCGTTTTGAATTTCAAATGAGTTGCAGGACGCTTTACATTATGCAACCCACTGCAATTTAGTTTCTTAAAGATTTCAAGCATCTAAAGTTGAATGAAAGTTTCACCATTTAAAACCAGCCCATTGTTTGAGGTGTGAAAAATTTGAGATTGCATTTGTCACCTGGTTCATCAGTGCCCATCTCATTCCATTTGTTCGTCAGCTCCTTCTGCTCTGGAATGGGCCTCTGTAGAACAAATGCCATATTTAGTTAAGAGAGCTGGGTGACAAAAAGTTTTGGTTCTAGCCGGTAAACATTGTTTCCATTGTGTGGTGTGAGTGCTGATTTGAGAGGACATTACCTTCCGGGCCAGTGGAACACCCAACTCAGTGCACATACTGTTCAAACTCTTCAGAATCCGCTTCTCCCAGCTTGCCTGCAAGAAAGCCACACACAACAGTACACTCAGTGGTACACATATACTATATTGCCAACAGTTTTCACTGGTCTTCCTTCACACGCATATGAACTTCAGTGAGATCCCAATCTTAATCCATAGGGTTTAATATGATGTCGGCCCACTCTTTGCAGCTATAACAGCTTCAACTCTTCTGGGAAGGCTTTCCATGAGGTTTAGGAGTGTATTTATGGGAATTTTTGACCATTCTTCCAGAAGTGCATTTGTGAGGTCAGACACTGGTGTTGTCTCCACTCTAATTCATCCCAAAGGTGTTCTGTTGGGTTCAGGTCAGGACTCTGTGGAGACCAGGCAAGTTCTTCCACATCAAACTCGCTCATCCATGTCTTTATGGACCTTGCTTTGCACACTTGTGCAGAGTTATGTTAGAACAGGAAGGGGCCGTCCCCAAACTGTTCCCACAAAGTTGGGAGCATGAAATTGTCCAAAATCTCTTGGTGCTGAAGCATTAAGAGTTGCTTTCACTGGAATTAAGGGGCTGAGCCCAACTGCTGAAAAACAATCCCACACCATGATCCCCCCTCCACCAAACTTTACACTTGGCACAATGTAGTCAGACAAGTACCGTTCTCCTGGCAACCACCAAACCCAGACTCATCAATCGGATTGCCAGATGGAGAAGCATGATTCATCACTCCACAGAACATGTCTCCCACGAGTCCAGTGGCGGCGCTTTACACCACTGCATTCGAAACTTTGCATTGCGCTTGGTGATGTAAGACTTGGATGCAGCTGCTCAGCCTTGGAAACCCATTCCAGGAAACTCTCTATGCACTGTTCCTGAGCTCATCTGAAGGCCACATGAAGTGTGGAGGTCTGTAGCGACTGACTCTGCAGAAAGTTGGCAACCTATGCCTATGCACTATGCGCCTTAGCATCCGCTGACCCCGCGCTGTCATTTTACGTGGCCTACCACTTCAGGGCTGAGTTGCTGCCATTCCCAATCACTTCCACTTTGTTATAATACCACTGACAGCTGACTGTGGAATATTTATTAACGAGGAAATTTCACGACTGGACACATGTGACGTCCTATCATGGTACCACGCTGGAATTCACTGAGCTCCTGAGAGCGACCCATTCTTTCACTAATGTTTGTAGAAGCAGTCTGCATGCCTAGGTGCTTGGTTTTATGAACCTGCGGCCACAGAAGTGATTGGAACACCTGAATTCAATGATTTGGATGGGTGAGTGAATACTTTTGGCAATATAGTGTAGGGTATGTGAAAGAAGTGAAGGATTTAGAGAAAGTGGGGAGGGAATTCAAAGAGTGAGAGAGAAAGGTCATACCTGGGCCTTGCGCATGTATGCCAGGGGCTCCTTAGTGTGCTCAGGGGGAGCTGCAGGGTGCCCAGGAGGAGGCAAACTGCAAACCACACATACACACATAAAAGCTGAACTTGTATTGCATTTTCAAATAATCACCTGTTTACAGAAGGCTGCAGAACGAATGGTCTTTTGTAATGCTGATACTGCATAAGTCTGCAATATGCAAATGAAACTCTACCAAATCACAAACACTCTTATTGTGTGTTATAAGCTGACCAAACCTCAGATGATCAAGATGTGTTTCTGTGGGTGTTGTGAAGAATCTACATTCACATAGGCCTGTGTCAGTAATAAAATTCTTAATTACAACTGTAAGTGTGCAGAAGAATACAGCTACATCACTGTTATTTTGATGTCCAGGTGGCTGTAAAGGCCCAGTATGAAAGTTGCTATTTCACTGCTATTAACTGTTAACATGATACAGTTGAATTACTGTGAAAGCCACACCTAGGTAAAGATCCTCTGATGCCCTTGGCCATTAGAGCTAACAAAGCAATCTCTTAATCTCACACTGCATTTCCACTGACCTAATCACTACAGCAACATGAGGCCAGAATGTACATGAATTACATCAACCAATGTTTACGCCTTTACTGTTTTTTTTGGTCACAGGGAGCTCACCAGATCTTTTTGAATTCTTTTAGTTTAAGAAAAGACCCTTTATTTCATAATATGTCAAAAGTAATGTAGAAAAATCCTTGGTGCCATAAAATAAAGTAAAAGCCACATGAAGCCATGCATGATTTTATTACTGGTAAGTCTGTTATTAGGTACAACCTAAAGAACAGCCCCTTATTGGTGACAAAATCACTGTAATGCATAACCTTAAATGGCTTATTTCTTATATAAAACAGCAGACAACATAAAACATGATACATAAAAAATGGTATGTTTTTTTTTTCAGTAAATAAAATTACTATTAAACAATTAGAAACAATTCTTCCACCAAGAAATGTAGTTCCTTCAGAGTATGTTGTGGCCAAGCAACCATGCACTGCTTAAAGAGAACAAGAACATTCAGTCACTCATTATTGTACTGCAGTCATTTCATGAACTTTTGAAACCACATGTGCAAAATTCCATACTGGACAAACAATGAATGACTTGGGTGTAGAAGCCAGAATTTCAGAGCATAACATGTCAATGACTCTCATGTGTATGAATACTAGTGGCTTGCTATAGTTTGCAAATAAACAAATCAATAAACAAATCAGCAATAAACAAGTTTTTACTGTCACTGGGTCAAAATAATGCATGTTACGTCAAGGTTTCTCCAATGTGTTTTAATGTACACTGCAATTTCAAAAGTATGTGGGCACCTGAACATCACCTCCATATGTGCTTGCTGTACATCTATTTCCAAAATCACAAGCATAAATATGGAGTTGGTCACCCATTTGCTGCAGTAACAGCTATTCACTCTTCTGGAAAGTCTTTTCACTTCATTTTGTGATATGGCTGCAGAAATTCCCTTCCATTTAGGCGCTAAAATGATATAGAATGTAAAGGCTCACAATAGCTATTCCAATTCACTCCAAAGGTGTTGGATGTGGTTGAGGTCAGGACTCTGTGCAAGACCAGTAATGTTCTTTACATCAACCTCAGCAAACCATTTCTTTATTCATCTGGTATTTGTGTACTTTGTGATCTGTTACACTGAAACAAAAAAGTATCTTTCTCAATAGGGTTACCACAAAGTCCACCAGAACGTTGTTGTATGCTGTAGCATTCAGATTTCCCTTTACTGAAACTAAAGGATCCAGCTTAAACCCTTAAAAAGTTAGCCCAACACTATTATTTCTCCTCCACCAAGCTTTAGTTTTGGCACTCTGCATTTGAGCAGGCTGCATTCATTTGGCATTCACAAAACCCAGATTTGTCCATCACACTGCCAGGTGGTGAAGCATGACTCCTCAATCTAAGGCAGACGTTTTCCCGTTCAATAGCAGTGTGCTTTACACCATTCCTGCCAACACATGGCAGTAGGCATGTTCATCTTGTGCGCAGCTGCTCGAATATGTAAACTCATTCCATTAAGCTCTTGATAAACAGCTGGCCGTTTGCAACTTGACAGTGAGTGAATATTTGCACATATTATGCATGTCTGTTCTGTAAGATTGTGTGCTTCACAGCTGAACTGCTGTTGCTCCTAGACATTTCCACTACATGATAATAGCACTTGCAGTTGACTGGGGTAGCTCTAGCAGTGGAGAAATTTGACAAACCGACTTGATGGGAAAGCGTCAACAGTCACTGAGCTCTTCAATACATTTCCACTGTACTGCCAGCATTTATCTACGCAGACTGCATGGCTGTATGCCTGAATTTATGTGCTTGCCACATAAATAGATGGGGCATTCATATATTGTCCATATAGCGTTTCTTAAAGTATATCACAATAGCAACAAAATCACAATATTCAGACCTTCTGCTGAATATTATTAAGTAATTAATTAATTATTATTAATATTATTATTATGCAGGCCTGCAGTTAAATTACGAACATTACTCTGTAAACGCTAACTCTGTATGTGCACTTAAAATGTAATGCTTCACTCTTATAATTAAATAGCTTATATAATAGAACCTTAGTCTTAATAACTTAATAATAAACCTGTAGATTAACACTTTAACCTGAACTTTAAAACCACCATCAGACTTTACATATGTTGGAAGTGTCACAGTGTCCACCACCCATCAAACTTAAAAGCTGTGGATAACAACGGCAACAGCACCAGGTCTCTTCTGGTTCACCCTACAGCTCCATTACCATCTTAAAACATGTCATCTTAAAGATGACATGCAGTTTTTTTTACATGTAGAGTCATCTGTCTAACAGTTAGCCTCATAAGACAAAACCCACTTAAGAGAAGGATTAGAGGGCTCATATAATGTACATATAATTTCCACAGAAAGAAATGCACGTTCAAAGTTCAAGCTTTTTCATCTTCTTGGCCAAAATAACAGGCCTACACACTTAATAAAGATGATGGTGCAAGGGTTCTTTAGTAAAGAAAATGGTTTAAAAGGTTCGTTGCATCATGAAAGCATTGTTCAGATTGATGAAGAATGTGTTTCATATGGTTCTGTATAGAACCTTTTTGAAAAGGGTTTCTTCTATTGTTACAGGCTTGACATCGTAACAATAAAAGAAAGCCTTTTAGGTGCTATATATAACCCTTTTTAAAAATCTGCATCACATTCTCCATCAATCTGAAGGATTCCCCATTTCTGTTTTGACTGGAAATGTAATGAATGAAGGGTAATCTCTGACATTTACACAGTGCTATATGATTAAATATATATATATATATGTATGGAAAGTATGTACAAATTTGTATCAGATAAACTGAATGCAGAATGTCTCCAGCAGACTGTCTCCAGGTAAATCCTCGCTTGCAGACATTAAATTTGTCATTTTAATACCTGACAACTTGCATGAACAGCACCCATAAAACTTTGCTTTAAAAGATGCTTCAAATGTAAAATACTGTTGTTAAAATACAGTGTTTCTTGTGTTACAGTGTCCAGGTCAACTCAACCTGTAAGTCTGAAATCACACGGTCCTGTATAACAACTTGCATGCTGTTGCCAATGTTTGTGTCTGGTTTGTACTAGGCTGTATGCCATGAAGGAAATCACTGCATCTCTTCTCATTCTTAAACACTTTCTGACAGCGCAGGAGATTCCCTCCAATAAATTATTATAAACAGCCATAAACTAGCTACAGAAAGGGAATAGTTACAGAGTGTGCACATAAGCTGATACAGCTTTGTTGTATAATACATCATTTACATAGAGGTGAGTAGAATAGCCTGAACACAACTCAAGTAAAAGTGTTCTTCTGTGAAACAAAGACTGAAGTAAAAATACCTTTCCAAAAATAATCTGAGCATATCTGAAAACTACTTAAGTACTGAGTAACTTATAGAACCACTGTGGAACTTCTTAGTACATCCAGCATCGATTAGAACTGAAACAGAAGTTTGTTAAACACTATTCTTCTCTTTTTGATGCCCTTTTTAGTTTAAAATAAAGTAATATCTTTTAGGTGAGAGGTGTGGCCAACCACCGAGCAGCACAGATACTGTCACCCATGTAACACAATGAATCTAAACCAAAAAAAAGGAATTACTAAATCAATGATATGTTTTAATATTGGTAAATAGAAACAAATAAATTGATCCAGAGAAACTAATAAATATTGGTAATGAGATATGTGGGCATTGTAGTACTGAAAATCAGGGCCACAAATGCCAAAAAAATCCTTGACATTTGCTGTACATACAGAGCACCCCGCAATCTACTTTACAGACATGGAGTAAGTTTTGTGAGAATGACCCTAATGACTAAACTGATGAATAAATGAATAAAAGTTTGATTACCTTTTTTAATGTCAAAAAGACTGATGAAACTACAAATCCATTAGAATGTAAAAGGATTTTGAGTATAGTATTTGAGTAGACAGTCACTGGCCACCTCTGCATTTAGATAAACTGCACAGCATCACTGGGTCATGTAGTTACTAACCTATAACAGTAAACACTGAACACTTACATGTGCAGCTCTCTGTAGACTGCGTTCTGCAACTTTCTCTCCCAACCTAAAAAAAACAGAGGGAACTTCTAAAATAATTCTGAAGACGAACCACAGAGAAAAAACAACGCAGACCTCCTTTTATCACCATGTCACAGCGCCTGCATGATAAACACAATAAACCCAGTCCTGCGTACCTGAGACCCTGAGGAAATTCCGCACATCTTCTTTCAGGGATTCTAGTTTGATCTCCGGTCTGTGTAAACACTCCTACAGAGAAATAAAACTCTTTGAGTTAACAGCTGTACAAGGTGACTTCGGTCAAAGAGCTGCGAGGAGAAGTGGAGTAAAGGCAGTTTATCGCGATGCTGAGGCTGCGCTAACCTTAGCTAGCTCAGCTAGTCTACTCACTCTGGCTTGTTTCTCCAGCTGTGAGTGTAAATGAGCTCCTTTCAGCCGCTGGACAATCTGGGCGATTGTGACAGAAAGCTCTGTTCCCTCGTCCATCATTATAAATGTTTAGTGTGGTCAAACTTACTCCTACGGGTTATTTCTTAGCATCATTTGGCAGCTTAGCATCTAGTGATGAAGCACCGTATCTTAGCAACTACGGAGCGCACGCTGAAGGAAACAATGCCACTGAACACATGGTTCCGACCTGCTTTATCCAAAGAGTCTGGTACTGACTGGTTTAGCTTCTCTGTTGCTGCCACTGAAAAATCAGCAGTAACTAAACTGATGCACAACTAGCTGTATTTTTAAATGGTTTATGGGCCAGGCTTTGTTCAGGTGCTTAGTTTCAGTTGTCTGGTGAAACTGTTGGTCAGCAACAACAACAACAACAACAACAACAACAATAATAATAATAATAATGTGTGTGTGTGTGTGTGTGTGTGTGTGTGTGTGTGTGTTTGTGTGTGTGTGTGTGTGTGTGTGTGTGTGTGTGTGTGTGTGTGCGTGCGTGTGAGGGAGACGTGAGCTGGGTCATGGATGAGCTATAGAGAAGAGAGAACTCTGCATATGTGTGGCCGCTCGGGTTTAGTTAAAATGTTTTGATGTTTTCTTGATTTTCTAAGTAAAGATAAGCTACACATCATCCACAGAGATCACACTTCTAATGCAGTTACTATCTACTATATGCTGACCATGACATCATTTTGTGTTTCCTAGTAAGTTAAATTCTTCAAACAGAAAAATTAATAAATTTAAATCTATTTATTAAAATGTGCAAAAGTAGTCTATTCTCTTTCTTCTCTTCTCAAAAATAGATATTGTGCACTGAACTGTACAAATAAATTCGCTATTTAAGGCTGCTCTCTGTAGAAGATGGGCTAACTTATTTTCACTTTGAAAATCAACAGAATACATCATTTAACTGGTTGCATCAGAATATTTGCTTACAACCATGTAGAGATATGTCTGCTCTTCAAACTATGCACTTTTTTCACTCATTACTCATTATACAAAAATATAGATCAAATATACACAAAATAATACTTTATGCTATTGTCACAGGCTGTATCTGTGTAATTGTGCTCAATTACACTTTATGTGTATTTTGCTTTACTTCAGCCTTTATTCATCAGCCATTCCCACCTAAATGAATTCAAATGAGTTCTTCTGCAGCTTCTCTGGTACACAAAGACATGAGAGCGCATGTACCAGTAGGATCATAAACACATATAATAAGTTTGTATTCTTTAAATTTAAGAGGTTGTACAGTTAAAAGTAAAACAAACCTTTTTTTCAATTAGAAAAGCAAAAACTGATATATTTTATATTGGTAAAGAGAAAATAATAAATGTCAGTAATGAGGACACTGTAATATGTGGACACTTTTGTACTGTAAATCTGAGCCAAAAATGCCAAAAACTTTGTTGTCTGTACCAAAAAACAATAAAAAGACACAAAACTGCACTGGTGCATAGACAGTGTGTGTATATGCAAAACGTGCTAAACCTATGCAGCGTTCTCAGAGGTAGGTCTAGCGTATAAATTCTACTTAAGTGTTCAGTAAATAGTGCTATGAATGTTTGTTCAAGTGTTGAGTCCATGTATATAACACATTGATCAACAGTAACATGGATATATGTGCATATGGGTCAAGTACTGTTTGTATTTATGACCTGGTGGGTGCTATGGGTGTGACCAGTTTAACACCTAGAGGGCAGAAAATGTTCTTGAACCTGGTGTTTCGGCTCACGGCTCGGCAATGTTCTGATATCTCCTCCCAGATGGCAGCAGGTGGAACAGCAGCTGGCTGGGGTGTGTGGGGTCAGAGCTGATACATCTGGCTTTACTCAGACACTTCTAACTGTAATAGCCCTGTATGGGTGGGAGCACAGCTGCAGCGATGGACTGGGCAGTGTTCACTACCCTTAGCAGGGCCTTCCGTTTTATATCAGTGAAGCTGCCATACCAGACTGCGATACAGGTTGCTCTTCACTGTGGTCCTGCAGAAGTTGCAGAGGAGCTGATGCAGCAGGTCTGACTCTCCTCAGCCTCCAGGTGAAGGTGTTGTTGGGCCTTTCTGATGAACTATGGTGTGGTGTGGAGTGACCATCTCAGAGGAATTTAGAACAGCTCACTCTTTCCACCATGGATCCCTTAGTAATCAGGGGTGTGTGCACTCTGCTCTCCTTCCTGAAATCAACAATCATCTCTTTGGTTCTGTTAACACTAAAGGAGAGACTGTTGCCTGTGAGCAGTTTTACCTCTCTGTTAGGTTCCTTATTGTTAGTGATCGATGCCCACTATTGTGGTACTGTCAGTGATTGTGATGGTAGTGCTGGTGATGTTGTTGTGCTTGGCAATGCAGTCATGAATGTACCGGATGTAGAGCACGGGTGATACGATACAGTCTTGTGGACAGCCTGTGCTGAGAGTGAGGGTGGAAGACATGTGGTCGCCCACCCTAACAGACTGAGGCCTGCTTTTGAGGAAATCCAGAATCCAGCTGCAGACTGTATGACCGATTCCTAGGATCTTGAACTTGGCGACTAGTCAGAATAGTTTTGACTTATGAAGACTTTTCAATCTGAGATACTGTGTATCCAAAATAAGTTTAACAAAACATGTTATATGCTGTAGCAAATTTTATTGACTCCAGTTAAAACAACAGGATGCTTTTCTTTGGCATAACACACATTATGATCTATATGATGCTTTTTATATACTGTCAAACTGCCATGTGTGATTTCTTAAATTATCAGCACTGTCTATCAGAACACGAGTAGAGAAAACGGCAGGTGTTTTTGTTCTGATAAACGTTTTTTTGACATGATTTCAGTGTGTGGTTTAAGTGAACATAATACAAGCAAGAGTAATGGCAAGTTCTTGTACATAGTTTTGCCATACATCTTTATCAAAAATGCCTTTAATGAATACATTCAACATAAAACTGTTTAGGGTCTTAAAAAATGAGACAAAGTAAAGAACCTCATTGCTGCTGCATATTTATTTAGGTTTCTTTCCATTGAAAGTGTACTTACCTCTAAAAGCAGTATCAGTACTGCATGATATTTAAAACAAAAGAAGTTTTTATATGTAAACTTTTGGAATAAGCAAATGGTCAGATTAGCAGTCACAATGCTGTCTGAGTCATTACTGTCACAGTATGCCCACTGCATTTATAACACAAGCCATTTGATTCAAATATGTAACACATGCACACACAGTTTCATGTCTTCTCATTAGGAGGGAGCAGATGCTCTCTGTCTCTTTATCTTCAAGAATGCTCTTGGCGATCATAAAAACAGGAACTCTAGTTTCTTCACTGCCCATCAACTGTTTCATTACATCAGTGTATTTCCACTGCCGTAACAGAGTTACTTTGGCACTGGAAGCCTGAAGAGCAGAGATGGCCGGTTATTATGACTGAGTGATTTAGTTCAGATACTGTAGAATAGCTTGCTAAAATTTTAAGCACCTCTTAATACATGGAGGAAATGGCATATGGTTTTGTTCTAACATCTAAGTGTAAGTCATCTAAATTTAGTATGACAAGATAAATGTCATAGTTGTTTGGATTGTATGGATTGGTCTAAAATCATGAGTTGTTGGAAGTTTATATAGTTTATAGATAAATGTTAAAATCTTGTTATTTTTTGATCTATCAAGTGTTTTCAACATCATCAAGCCCACTCTATTAGGGAGCAAGATGGAGAGAGCAGTGGTGGAACACCATCTCATCACATGGACTATGGACTACCTCACAAACAGACCGCAGCATGTGCGACTTAAGGACTGTGTATAAGAAACACTGCTCTGCAGCACAGGGGCCCGACAGGGAACAGTCCTGGCCCCATTCCTCTTCACTCTCTACACTGCGGAGTTCACCCACAACACCTCAACCTGTCACCTCCAGAAATTCTCTGATGACTCTGCCATCGTTGGCTACATCTCAGACGACGATGAAAGGGAATACAGAGAAGTTACAAGGAATTTTGTGGACTGGTGTCAGCAGAACTGCCTCCAGATCAAAACAGCTAAAACCAAAGAGCTGGTGGTGGATTTCCACAGGACTAAGTTTTCCTCACCCACTTCAGTGAGCATCCAGGGAAGAGACAATGAGATTGTCAAAACCTACAATTACCTGGGTGTTCATCTAAACAGCAAACTGGACTGGTCTGACAACATACACACCCTGTATAAGAAAGGCCAGAGCAGATTCCACCTGCTGAGGAGGCTCTGGTCCTTTCGAATACAGGGTGGACTTCTCCACTCTTTTTGTAACTCTGTGGTGGCATCAGCCATCTTCTGTGGCATTGTCTGCTGGGGAGATGACATTACAGGAGCAGACAGGAAGAAACTGGACAAGCTTATCGGGATGGCTAGTTCTGTCCTGGGCTGTGTGCTGGACCCAGTGGGGAAGGTGGCGGAGAGGAGGATGTTGGCCAAGCTTGCATCCATAATGGACAACCCCTCTCACCCACTACAGGAGGCAGTTGCAGCACTGGGCAGCTCCTTCAGTGACAGGCTCCTCCACCTGCGATGTGGCAAAGAGAGATACCGCAGCTCCTTTCTCCCCACTGCTGTACAATCGGCTCGACAATCAAAACCTCCCCAAGCAGAGACTCAGACACTCTCCGTCATAAACACACTGTAGATTCACACCTCACTCTATCATAGTGCACTCTATCACAAACACATCACATAGACCTACATCTTATCCTACCTCTAATTAATGTGCAATATCTGCTGCTGACAGAATGGTACAAGTGCAATACATACACAAGTTCTGTGCAATATCTGTAATTATTGCTGTGCAATATCTACAATTTCTGTGCAATATCTAGATTATATTAAGTGAATGGAGGAACAGCAAAGTAAGAATTTCATTGTACAGTGCAACTGCCTGTTCTGCTGTGCACATGACAATAAAACTCTTGAATCTTGAATCTAGTCAGTACCTGCTCAGAAATGTGCAATATCCATACAACTGCATGTGTAAACTGTAAATTTGTATTGTATCTTAATTCTATTTTTATTTTTTATATTTTTCTGCTAACAGATGCCTTGTTTATTTATTTCTATAGTATATCTTATATTTTGTATTTTGTATGATGCACATCTTTGTCTACTTACTGCTCTCTATCTGCTTGCTGTGTATTCTGCTGTAACAATGCAAAGTTCCCCCAGTGGGATAATAAAAGTCCATCTTATCTTATCTTATCAAATTAGTATAATGTAGTCCCTAAATAGTAGCACAGCCTTATCAAAGTAGTGTAGACCTTTATTTTAGGACTAGACTAGTATCAGGAGGCTATACTACTATTATAAGATTATAATACTTTTATAAGGCTACACTTCTATTGTAAGGCTATAATAATAGTAAGACAGTAACATAGCTTTTAATGTATGTCATTGAAACCAGATGTCTCTCCAAGCCATTTTGGGTCATTTGTTTTGTCCATTCTTCATGAAATTGACACAAAATATAAAGGACAACAGGTATTTTCAAATTATGTTAAAAACTGAAAATGACAAAAATGACACACCACACACACACACACACACACACACACATGTGTATATATATATATATATATATATATATATATATATATATATATGAATGTATGTATGTATGTAGTCGGCTGACAGCAAGAAGGGCCTGGGTTTGATTCCCCGGCCGAGTGACCAGGGTCCTTTCTGTGTGGAGTTTGCATGTTTTCCCCATGTCTGCGTGGGTTTCCTCTGGGTACTCTGGTTTCCTCCCACAGTCCAAAGACATGCAGTCAGGCTGATTAGACATGCTAAATTGCCCCTGGGTGTGAGTGACTGTTTATGTCTGTCTGTCAGTCCTGCGATGGACTGGCGACCTGTCCAGGATGTATCCTGCCTTCTGCCCGATGACAGCTGGGATAATCTCCAGCGCCCCCCATGACCCTGAGGGAGAAGCGGCTTAGAAAATGTGTGTGTGTGTGTGTGTGTGTATACATATATAAACAAGTTGGAAGACGTAATGGTATTCATGTCATTATGATCTCAGTATGCCTTACCTGTTGGCCAAAGTGTTTTCACATGTTTAAAAACAGTTTTGAAAGCAATGCCATTCATCATAATATATGATTGGAAATATACCCACAGCAAAGGTCTGAACATCCCTAGTCAAATTCACGCTTTGTCAGTTTGCTATGTGAAAATGAGTTAATACGTCCTGTACAGGGAACACTTTAAACTGTGAACATTTTCAGCACAATTCATAGTAACATATTGAAAAACATAAAACAGGATATATTAAATGTGCCATAACTTTTGCACAGACTATATTTTATGCTTTTCTTTGGCTTAAATTCAGCAAATAAACAGTAATTGTGCATCAGAAGGCAACAATAAAATGTCATCGTTATTGTCCACCACTAGTTCCTATGCTGATAGATACTGGACGCATTAAGAGGCTGTGGGTTTGTAAGTTCCTAAGCACTTCGGCAGTTTTTTACCTGCTACTTTGAAAAGATATTTATCCCTTTCCGTGAGCCATTAGGTCCTCAGTAGCGTCCACAGGTGTACATGAACCTGTGTGAGAGTGGGAGTGTGTGTGCGGAGTAAAGGCGGAGTCTGCAGTTCCGCCCATGAGCTTCAACCCTTCTCCATGTGCGCGAACTCCTCACTGCTCCAGCACTTCAGCGCGCAGACACGCACTCAGTGAGCCCGAACCCTTTCTCCTGTATCAGTCTCCATCCTTCAACCGCACGTCACTGGCTCCTGACCGCTCGGACAGTCTCACCATGCCATGGCCAGGCGCCCTCTGATGAAACCACGGCGCGCCACCAGCCGTCCGAAGTGTCTGTTCTTCTCTCGATGAAGAAGGGAGGTATTTCTGTAGCACTTCTCGATTTGGGGGACGAAGGAGAGCCCGAGACAACATGGAGCCCTTCCCCATCCACGACATGCTGCTCAACAGCACGGACATTTACAGACTGCTGTGCGGAATCGCCTTCGGGAACTTCTCAGACTGTGAGAGCCCCAGTCCCACCGCGCCCACCGGCCTGACCCGAGAGCCTAAAGGTAACCAGCAGCTCTTCACTCTTTAAAGCCACTTTAGCACCAACCAAATCGACTTCAGTCCAGCGGAGCGAGTTGTGCGCCTCCGCGCTCCAGCTGCGCCAGTGTTACGCAGCGCGCTCGCAGTGGCGCACTGGGGAGTCTCGGTGAAGGAGGACGGTCGATTACACACTTCAGCAAATGATCTCAATAGAAAATTAGGCAAAATACGGCTGACGCAAAAAATCTCACCGAAAGGTCACACATTTCACATGTGAAGTGCACAGAAACCAGGTGTTTACAAGTAATCGCACCTTTTTTTACTGGTAAACATGTTTTCCCATGTGAATGTGGTGTTTTCTTCGCATGTGAAATTCATGTGTACTTCTGTTGTAAGGACAGGCGCTGGTTTGAGTCCAAGATGCATTAAAATTAAACGATGCTTTGAAGTGACAAAAACGCAGAGCGACAGAATTCAGCTGAAAGACATGTGTTCTTGCTACGTTAGTGTACACACACACACACACACACACCCCTATACACAGACACACACACATACCTATACACAGACACACACACATACCTATACACAGACACACACGCCACCACACGCACACATGTAATTGTGTGTGTGTATATATATATATATATATATATATATATATATATATATTGTGTGTGTGTGTGTGTGTGTCTGTGTATAGGGGTGTGTGTGTGTGTGTGTGTGTGTGTAAATATCCTTTATGTATTCAGTGACGTTCCATTGTACATAGATGAAAAGTGAATACCTGTCGATTATATCTTGCACATCTATAAAAACTCTTTTATTTTTACCTTGCACTATTCCTCACCGTCACTGCCAGACAGCCTTCTTTTTGTAATTCCTCTGTTGATTTATTAAGTGTGTGATACACAGAAAGTTCTAAAGTTCTCAGCTTTAAATGTTGTAGATCCTGGAACACAGTTGGGCACTGTTTCTCACTTCTTATTATGATTAATAATTCTGCTTCTCTTTATTCTAACTTTAAATCCCTCCATTCACTCATGTCCCAGTAACACAATTTTAAAGTGGTTAGTGGTGTGATTTTCTGTCAGGGATGTTTCGACGCATGTTCATGAGACCAATACTAAGTGAAGCAAAGCTTATCACTCGTGTACAAGTTCACCGCTGAGAAAACTGTTCGGTTCTGTCCATAACACTGAGATAAGCAACGGGTTTGTATCTTTCATAACAGGTTTATCAGTCTATTCAAACTTTAGCAACTGCAGTCCATTACTTTCCAACTCTGTACAACTCTACAGTGCTGTGCAAAGGTTTTACACACCTGTGAAAGTCAGTTAAAAAAGCTATTTATCTTTACAGTAAGCGTTTATTTGGTATTTGGTTCAACAAACACTAATGGCAGAACAAATACAAGCAACATTATTACAAAAAAGTACTTATTTTATGTATGTCTGTTCTTTTGTTTAAGCATTTCCAAACCTCTTCTTATAGCAGTCCTTTATTATTTCTAGTTGTCATCCAATACACCTTCTGACAACAAGACAGTCTTGTTACATTTACCACATTAACATTACATTCATTCTAATGTTACATATGGCATTCTTACACCAAGTCATTTACCATGCAGTAAAATACTTAGGTGCCTATACTTTTGCACAGTATTATATATGTATGTTAATGTAAAGATGTTTCATGCCAAGTATGTAGAAAAATAAAAATTGAATGTACATATATTGGTTAATAATTGAAAGTATATAACATTGGATATTTTTTCCATCCAACGGCTGCATTCACAGATATAAACCAGACGGTCCGCATCATCCTCTACAGCCTCATCTTCCTCCTGGGTGTCCTGGGCAACAGCCTCATCATCACAGTGCTAGTACGAAACCGTCGCATGCGTACAGTCACCAACCTCTTCCTGCTGTCTCTGGCGGTCAGTGACCTGATGCTGTGTGTCTTCTGCATGCCCTTCACTCTAATCCCCAACCTGATGGAGAACTTTGTCTTTGGCAGTGGCATCTGTAAGACAGCCACATACTTCATGGGTGAGTAGTTGTGTTCATATATATGGGTATATATATATATATATATATATATATAGGGCTGTCAAACGATTCAAATTTTTAATCGTGATTAATCTCAGAATTTCATATAGGTAATCGCGATTAATAGCTATTTTTAAGAAATCTGTGTAAATGTTATAGAAAATAAGGATTTTTAAGTGAAATGTTATAATTAAAATGGTGAACACATTTTATGCTAAATGTACTCATGTTAAAAACTGCTGGGACAAGAGAAAACTGTAAGGGAGTTTGATTCACTCACATACTAGGCAGTAATACTGAACCTACAAAACACACCACTGGATTTGTAGTAGATTAGGGAGCTGTAGTCTCAAATATAAGACATGTAGTCACACACTACTGTGTCTCAGCTCAGATATGTGTAACAAAAGAAAATTAAAACTAAATTAAACTTCAATTGTGCTGAAGTTGTACTCAGTCACAGCCTACAGGACTTCACAGTACTGCGCAAACAAATAAATGACACAGTTGGACTTCATTAAAGACGTGTAGTGTCCACAGAGCTACAGCAGGTAAACAGCATGTAAACATGGCTCACTAGCCTCGTTAACATGCAGCCCAATAATCCGTTAATAATCCGACTAACAGCTCAATCGGAATTGGCCGATTGACTGGAATACAGTTTTTATCCGATTGAAGGAGGTGGGTAAACCTCTAAATACGCCGTTAAACAGAGAATAATATCCGTGTAAACGCCTGAATCCGATCACACTCCAGTCGGAGCGTGTGAGTACGGTCTGCGCATGCGCGGCGCGTCACAGCGAAAGGTATACGCCATTCAACACGGCTGGACCTCACGCGATGCCCGCTGTCATGGTAACGTTCACTGTCAGCGCCACTCCACGCATGCGCGTCACTTTGCATCGGATTACTTGTAGCGAGCGGGTAAACGCAGATTTTCATCAGACGGTTGAGCAGAGTGAGATTAAACCCCTCAGTCTGAGTCTGTAATCCGACTGTTTTCAAAGTCTTTGAATGTAAACACAGAAACTCTCTCCTCTACTCTTAATGAGAGACGCCGCGCACGGCCACGTCTCCACATGAACTACGGATGACTCGCAGGGCCAAATAGAATTTGCGTTAACGGCACTATTTTTTTTTATCGCGTTAAATTGAGTTAATGAGTTATTATCGCGTTAACTTCGACATATGCGATATTATATATATGTATATACACATATGTGTGTGTGTGTGTTAAATTTTCATAATGAAACAGCTGAATTGTGCCCCTTGGCAAATTCATTACACCGATTTTAATCCAGGTCATTCCTGAACATTGCTATTCACCCATTCTTCATGAAATAGTGTAAAAATATATAACACTTAAAAAATGACATAATTAGGCACATAATTGAATTGACATCATTGAATAAACATTGAAGGTCAAGACAGAAGGCCACCACCTTTATTTCACAAAGGCTTTTCAGAAAAACAGAAAAATAGGCATTTAACAGTGAAGATAAGAATGTGCCCATTAGAGCCTCTTTTGTATTCTGCGCCACTCCTGATGTAATTCCACTTACAAAATTGAAGTTTTTTTATTAGTGCAATCTTTTGAACTCGCATAGTTATAGGACTGAAGGTCTGATGTAGGTAAGAACAGAGGGCTGTTACTTAGGACTGTCCAAATAAAGTGGGATCAAAGTTGTCCTATTAAAGTAATGCTGGCTTGCGATGCGGCTGTGTTGGTTCTGTTAGCAAACTAACCAAGAGCTAATCCTGTGCTTGAGCCTATGTGCCCAAGTCTCTTAAAGAGACTGTAAAGAAGGCAGTGGTGTTTGTTTTAAAGGACACAGGAAAGCCTAAACATTCTGTTCTCTCATTTTATTATTGATCAGCAATTTGGCTGCCTGAATCAGACTGTTACAAAGAAGCTAATGTTTAGAAAGGGCAACCTTGATTGTCTTCTGAATTAGTTTGGAGGTATGAAGCTGGATATGGTGTCTGATAAAGACTAATGTATTGATCTCTTATAGTGAATGAGGAAGGCATCGTACTACTTTTTTATGATACTGATACTTATACTGAAGTCAGTTGTATCAGCTGGCACAGATACTGAGTATCATACTGAAACTACTTAAACAATCAATCTGTTGCTTTACAAGAAGAAATACATTATTAACAACATTAACAACAGAAATATATTATTAACAACATTACCTGTACAAAACCTCAGCATCTTTGACTCAGTTAAGACTTTTTACAACAAAAAAGGAATGCAAATATGCATCATAATGTAGAATTATAAAGCATAATTAGATCAAATAAAGGAATTGTTATTTTATTATAAAACTTAGCTGGAAACATGTTGTTCTTCTGAGAGACGACACCAGTCACATACCAGATATCACTTTCAGGGAAAAAACAGTCCTGTGACAAATTCTCACATTGTCTGATGTGATGTTAGCTCTGTGGTAGTAGTGTTTTAGTATATTTAGCATAATAGTCTAACTGTAGATTATTGTACTGCCTCTTTCTGCTGACCCTTTAGAGCCATTCCACTGGTAGAACAGAAACTGACTCAAATAATAATTATAATAATTGATCATATTTCATATAATCTAATGCACTATTTTTTTTCTTGATACTGTGTTTTCAGATTAATTGGAACTCTGTACAGCTGTATTTAAAGACGTATCAGCTGATACTGAAACTTGAGATCAGAAAATAAAAATGAGTATTGTACAATCAGTGTTAGGATATCTTTGATCAGATGAATTCCTTTTTTCTTCCCCTCTCATGTCCAGTTTGTGCTGATCAGTATGACATCTATGCCATCGGTTACAGTGAGAAATATCTACTCTCATTTTGTACTAGTTATGATGCTATAAAGCCAGTGAGACTGGACCATAAGACAATGGCGCTGTCATATGTCCTCATATCCAAATCTGTCTGCATGTTGTACGTGTTTACATTACTCCATTCTGTGTCGCTAGCTTATGGCTGGATTTATGAGCTCCGTTGTTATTGCTGTGTGGGTCTGCTAGCATGGATAGGTAAGAGATCATACTGGTTATCATTCATAATAACAGTCAGATCTTGGATCAGCTTCCAGACAAGTCATAAAGTGTGTCAAATCATTAAAGTGCAAGCAGCTACTAACATAACTAATGGAGTATACTTACAACATCAGGTGACGTGTTCATTGTTCAACCTTGAAAACAGAGGTTCATAAATAGTTATTGGCTTGAATGTATGGTTTTAGGAAAATGCCCAGATTTAATTGCTATGCATTATATGGATTTTCTTTAGTGTGAAAGGTTCTTCACATTCATGTCTCAGTTACAGTAAAAGTTTTTAAAAGAACCTTCCAATGAAAGGGTTCTCAAAGGAAGCAAAAGTGGTTCTTCTATGAAATCACTCTAAAGACCCTTTTTTGACACCTTTACAGTGCTTTACTGTGATTACCGTACTTTACAGTATTTACAGTGTTTTACAGTACTGTTGTAAAGTCAGAGACCAGCCTTCATTTGTTTAATTTCCAGTAGAAACAGCTATTAAGTACAGCTTACTTATTTATATGTACATTTACATTTATGTTATGTTTCCTGGAGATATTTCTGAGGTTAGATATAAGATAATCCACTGTCAGATGAAACGTAAAAGGAAAATAGATAAAAAGGAGCTTCCAAAATTCAATGAAATTTCCAACGTCTATGAAACTTTTGATAATTTCACACACTATGAGTGGAACTCCTAACAACTATGCAAGACCTGGGAGACCACCTAACCAAATCTCCATCAGAAAAAACGTTCTTAAAGCTTTTATCTTTGAGAGAGAGGAAAAAATAGTGTTTGTAAGAAAATTAAGCTTTAAATTAAATTAAGCGTTACTTAATACTTTTCTTTGTATAATAACAAATGAAGTATCACAGCACTGTCTTTCTTTCAGTCTCAGTGGTTCACTGAGTGCATGACCAATGTTTACATGTCATATCATTTTTTATGTCTGTGTTGATATTCAGTTCTTTTAGCGGGCTGATAACAACCCTAATAATATGCCTTAGTATTGCAGTACAACAGCTCATGATAAAGCAGGATGAACTCACCAGCTCTGTTTCTTTGTTTTAAACACACACACAGGTATCTCAGTAAGCGTATCTACCTTCAACCTGGTGGCCATCTCTCTGGAGCGTTACAGTGCTATCTGCAATCCGTTAACATCCCGTACGTGGCAGACCAAGTCCCACGCTGCCAAGGTCATCACCGCCACCTGGCTCTTCTCCTTCCTCCTCATGCTGCCCTACCCCATCTCCAGTAACCTGGTACCTTACCGCCGCAACAACAACACCACTGGCAACATGTGCCGTCCAGTCTGGCCCAGTGACATCATACAGCAGTCATGGTAAGAAGAAGCATGGTAAGAAGTTAAGCACCAACAACTGCAGCTACAGTGGATCATCAGCCATAATAACTACTCCATATCTTGATGTGAGCTTATGCTTCAAGATATGGATCAGCATCCAGAAGTATCTGGTGCTGAGGCTTCAGAATTAACATTACTGTCTATAGTGTTGGAAATTGTTGATCTTTCTAGCTATGAAACATCTCTTTTCTTGCCAGGTATGTGTTCCTTTTATTGATCCTCTTTTTGGTGCCGGGAATTGTGATGATGACAGCTTATGGTCTCATCTCTGTCGAGCTCTACAGAGGAATCAAATTTGAAATGGCTAACAGGAGGTCAAATCGAGGTACATGTTCTCTATATTATCCTAATTTTTAAATAAGATTTATAAAGCAATGTTTATTTTTTAATCTTTTAAAATCTATTGTTTAAACATGCTTTTAATGTCCATTCTCCTTTACATTTGTTACTTTATCATTTTAAATTTGAATCGTCTGAAATCATTTGCATTTTCTTATTTGTAAAGTACTTTGAATGACCACAGTGTATGAAAGGTAAGTAAACTTGCCTTGCCAATGTAGCTTTTTGCTACCTTTTAACTTTTTATTTCCTTCCACAATATACAAGTACTATACCTAGACCCCTAAACACATTGTCTAAAACCATGTGCCTGGGCAGTAAGTGTGTTAGTGCCTGTAAAAGCATCAAATTCTTTAGAATAAAGAAAAAATAACATGAATGTCTTACTTAAAAAAAACTGTTGGCACATTGTGAGCTAGATTAAAGAACAGTTTAAAGAAATATTTGGTTCTTGATTTCTCTTCTTTGCCCCAGCTATTGTATTTGTTACATTTCAGCACTAGATATTAGATGATTACTACAATTAATACTGGGGGTTCACAAGGAGAGGTATGGAAATGGTTAAACAAACATTGATGGACATAAAATCAGTACTATACACTAAAGAAATATGTACTATAAAATCTACTATGTACTAATAATATATACTATCATTTGTATTTATTGTAATACTAGAAATCAGTAATGTCCAAAAGACCAAGTCACCAAAATGACAACTTTACAAGAGCAGGCAAAAAACATTGTAAAACTTAAAATAACTTTTTTTATTTAAGTTAAAAGTAAAGAGAGTTTATTTTGGAGCATTTACACTGGTCCTATCATCATGAAATTCTTACATAATGTTAAGTGCTGTGTCCAAAAACAGAGTTACTTAGTACTGTTGCTCATATTACAAATACTGTACCTGCAAAAAATACAGTTTGTCCACACTCTCCCTCTCAAACACAATACAGTGAGATAGGAAGACAATAAGATTGGTCAGAAAATGGATAGTATACACTACACTCTTACAAATAAAAGTTTCTAAATATTTTAACTTTGACTTAAGGTTCTAAAAATGCTATTTTTACATCAAACCCTTTTTGGCACATTTATTTTTAGGAATGTATTCAAGCAACTTCAGCAAGTTCAATTGTGCCAATTTAAGCTATAGTGATTACAATTGAGCTACTCCACTGAATTGAGTGCTCCACTTTTTTCAAACAAAACAAACAACACATTAATTTTGCATTTTAAAAGCAGGTGTTTTGATATATGTTTTGAGCTAAAATTCTCATTAGGTTGAATGGGTTTTTGGATAGGTCACTTGACAGAGAACCTTTGCATGGTATAGATGTTGTTTTAACTTTTAAAAGGTTCATCACACTTACACAGCCTTATTTATTTTAAAATGCATATGAATATTTTGGTCAAACTTTTTATGAATCCTGTATTCATAATGCATTACAAGTGCATTAATACGGAATAATATATCATACATAATACCTTATAATATCAAGCATAAGCCTGTATCATTGTTTATAAGTAGTTATAGTTACCTGCACAACACATTTTAAAGAAGAATGTATGACTGCATGAAGTCAGATCCTGTGATGTATTATAAAATCTGTTCAGAAAAACATTATAGACAATAATAGCTGTTTTTAAACAGCTTGTAAATGTTATTTCAGTTCATCTCATACAGCAATATTAGAGCTCTTTACAAGCTTTAAGTGAGATAATCATGTGTAAAATGTGTGTGGCACAAAAGTCACTCCACAGTTCATGCCAACGTACAGGGGGTCCTGGGGCTCTTTGAATGTCTCAAAATCAAAACTCTGCCAGGTGCCTTAAAAAATTGACTTATTATGAGATTATAGTGTCATTGTTTAGTTGCTTCTTCCAAAACCAGCTGTAGCACTAGGCTGCATCAGGGTGGCTCTGTAGCAAACTGGTTCACCTAGTTGGTCCTTCATAGCCTACGAACTGTAACTATGCCAGAGATACCTCTGAAAAACTTTACAATATGCCGTAACATATTTATAAATCTGAAAAGTTTTCCCAAGTGATTGGTGGAAAGAGTGAATTGAAGCTAGCCTCAGCGCCGCTGTGGTGTGTCAGCAGCCAGCCAATGCCAGATTAGCAAGTCAATATGGGACCCCACAAATACCAGGGGGTATTTTGCACACTGCAGATGTGAATATGTGTTGCTTTTCTCCATCTGTCAATGCAGGAACTGTTTAAGGCTTGAATTAGCAAAGCTACCTTAAAATGAGCTACAAGGTAGCTACTGTTTACTGTCGTTGTCCACACAGATATTATAATGTACAGAGCCCTGCTGGTGACATCCTATATAAAAAATAACGTGTGGGCATGACTTAGTAAAGTATGGGAAAGAGATAATTAAGTCATGGCCATGACTTAGTAAGGTGTGGGAACGAGATAATTAAGTCGTGACCACAACTTAGTAAGCAGTTATACAAGTCAGACATTGCAATGCTTAATATAATGCATAATAAATACAGGATTCGTAGGACATTTTACCAAAATTTCTTTACAGAACCAAAAGTGGTTCCTTGGCATTCCTCCAGTAAACCCTTGATTTTTAAAAGAGTAATCAAGCTTAAAATATATCTTAAAATATATTTTCCAAACTATAGTGATTATTATTGTTTGGACATTTCCTAAATGTTCTTTCTCTCAGACCGAGAGAGCAGCACTGGAAGCCTGAAGCCTACTGACGGTGATGGCTGCTATATTCAGCCCTCCAAAAAGAAGCGCTCTGAAACCCTGGAACAGCACCAAGCCCTGACGGTCACTTCCAGCAACCCCAAAACCAAGCTGAGCCGCGTCTGCAGCAACAGCCCCACAGCCAACCTGATGGCCAAGAAGAGAGTCATCCGCATGCTGCTGGTCATCGTGGTTCTCTTCTTCCTCTGCTGGATGCCGGTCTTTGCGGTCAATGCCTGGCGGGCCTTCGACAAGCGCATGGCTGACCGGCTTTTGTCAGGGGCACCCATTTCTTTCATCCACCTGCTGTCCTACACCTCAGCCTGTGTCAACCCCATCATCTACTGCTTCATGAACAAAAGTTTCCGCCAGGGCATGCTGGCCACCTTCACCTGGTGCACGTGTGAGCCAGACAGCGAGGGCAGAGGCAGCAGCCGCCTCAGCGGAGGAGGAGGAGGGGGGCTTGGCACTCTAGCGTGTGGAGGAGGCTTCAGGCAGGAGAGTGGAAATGCACACTCCAGCGGAACACTGACCAGACTGACGTACACCAGCGTTCGCGGGTCTGCACAGGCATAGGGCAATGGAAGAGAGCGGACGAAGAACATACTGACTGTCGGTTCCTGAAGTGGTCAGCTTAGAGGAACCTCTTTCCGGTACAGCATATGGTACAGTGCAAAAGTCTTAGGACACCTGAATAAATATATTTATCTGGGCAGCAAGCGCTTATTTGCTCGCAAAAACATTAACCTTAGAATAAATAGAAATACACAGTATGTCGTGCATTTGTATGTGTCAGTGTGTTAGCCTAACCATATCAAAATATCTCCTGGAGGCAACCCAGTATTTACATTATGTGCTGTACTGTTTAGCCATGTCTGGACTACACAGTACAGTGCTGTATTCAAATCAGGTGTGCTGATAGTATAAACACATGCAATGACCGGGAGTAGAGCGGAATAATATGGCCAAAATATAATGTTTTGATTAATTTAGCCATTTATTGTAATTGCAGTCTGCTTTGCCGTATGTTTAAACTTTGTTGGTCCAATGGTTAACCAGTTGGTGAGTAGTAATTTTAGCCAAAATGATTTTATTTTCTGGGCCTTTATTCATCAAGACACCCAATTCATCTGTAATATCTAATATTAGTCATAATGCTCAAAGCACTTAGATTTTTTAGAGCCTCAAATGCATATTAAACTGTACTGTGCAAAAGTCAAAGACCAAAGATCTTAGAAGTTGGTTGCATTTGCTGCTTTTCATGATCCATGTAAGCCAAACCCATTCAGTGTTGCTGAGGTCTTGACCTGGGATGGCCAGCCCATTATTCTGACAACACGAGAAGATTAGAATAGATTAAAGTTTTCTTCTTTTTTCGTCCATTTACCTCTCTCTGTAATGTTTTCTTGACAGCTACACATCCTATGAGAGCCATAGCATTGAGTATTCGTCTCACAGTAGAAGGATGGACAGATACAACTGGGGATTTTTTTAGATATGATAAAACAAGTGAACAATTTTCTCCTTTCTCTAAAAGATGAAAGCTTTAAGTATTGTTTCTGATTGGGATCATTTTGGTCCACCAAATCTTGCGGTATCTCTTTTAATGACTTTTTTAACTTCAGTTTTGGAGACTCCTGCTTTTTAGCCTAAGTTTCCTTTGACTTTTCCCTTTCCTCATGCAAGTAGGTTATCTTATATCTAATCTCCTCAGTAATATTGCCAGGAAAATGAATAACGTTATGGAAATTAAATAAATTTAGGTTGGTCTCAGGCATTTGCACTGTGGATTTCTGTGATATCGGCAGTAGCTGAGGTGAATCCAGCAGACGAGCCACCAAACCTTTGTTCTTCTGCTCTCTGCATCTCAAAAGGTACAAACAATATTTCTGACAACAACACATTCTTGCTATCTACCTGTTAATGCTTTATTTATTTTAATCCTAATGTAATATAGTTCTCTTCCAAGGGAAACACACTGGCTTCACAGATAAATACTTCTAAACAATTTTCTTGGTTCATCTTAGACTTTTACACAGTACTGCATATCCAAAGACTATGACGTTCAATCCAGGCAGCTCTAGTGTTTGAAGACTTTCATTAAGTTTGGACATTGAACACGGATGTGAATCTTCCTTCGAAACAGAGACCAGGCTGTTGACTGACGGCTGAATAGCTAACATGGTTGTACAGCTCATGATAAGCGAGACAGGCGTAAATGCACATGCACCGGTTGGCAGGGACCTTGAAAGATCGATGCTAGACAGAGTCCAGTGTTTAACTTCGGGTGCAAATCATGGTCCAATAAACACGCGCATCAAATGGAGCATGACTGTGGACAGCTTGAGAGGGTCTCGAGTCCGCATTAGGGCACTGACTCATATGGGACGCTTACATAAGACAAAGTTTATGAACTGTCTGTGCCCCGTTGGTGTCTTTCCAGTTGTGTGGCCCACCTCCAGTTCTCTGGATAGAAACAAATGCTCATAAAATATACACTTAAACACATTTTCTGTGTACTATAATCAATATACAGAATGCGAGTATATAGAAAGTGACTGTAGCTGATGAGTCAAGCTATACTGAGACATGATTTAGAAGGCTGCTTCTTTAGTTTGACAATTTTTCAATATTTTTCATTTGAAAACGTTTTTGTGCCCTGGTCACATTACATGCTTTGATGATATTTTAAAATGAAAATAAATTAATACATCCTCTGCAGAGAACTCACTTCTGCATATTTTAATGCACAAGTTAAAGTTAAGGCACATTTTATATTGCATGCCCCCCACCCAAAGTATGTTAAACTTTCTCCATCTGGGATGCATGCTTTGATGTAAAATGCTCTTTCAAAAGAAACACAGAGAGAGGTGATGTCAATAACTGGAAGACCGAAGCATATAATGCCTTTAAAAGCTAAACCACAAGTAACTACGGCATGAAATGGTTATAAATATGTTGCCTTATACCTGAGACAGTGTTTTATGATGGGCTGTAAGGCATTAAATAAAACATATTTTTCAGATTTACTACTATTTTCCCATTGGCAACATTACATATATAAACTCAAAGACCCTTGACATCCACAGGTCATTTTGGATAGTAAATAAAATGGTTATAATTAACCCTGATTCCTATAACCACCACAAGACGTCTGAGTCAGTACGTTTCTCTAAAATGCACCATTTCATATCAAACCATGCTGAATGACTTTGTTTACATCTCAACCTTGGAATTATGCAGTAAGATGATGAAGTTCCTCTTTAACAGTGCTGGTTAGTGATGTCTTTGTGAGGTACATTAAACTCGTGGCTATAGAGCAAAACTAAAGAAGCAAACCTCAGACATCAAACATGTTTAAGGTGATTTGCTACATTTGGGCTATGGGTTAAACTTTGTATTTTTTTTGTATATTTTCAGACAGTCAAAATATGTGATATCTATCTTGAGGCAGGCTGATATAATCAACTTTGTGTCATGAATTTGGGTTAAAAGTCAAAGGTACCATCTCTCCACCGGCTCTTTCCGTGGAACACGCAGACTGAAGGTGGCTGAGGCTGTCCAGATGTTTTGAGAAAACGCACAGCTTGCGCTTTCAGAGACTTTGCAGACCTCCAGCATAGTGGAACCATGCGCAGGGCTTCAGAACACTGCCAAAGTAACACCGCAGAACTCAGCTTGAGGATCTGTGTACATAATCTCAGCCATGTATCATTGACTTATCCATGGGGCAGTTTTTCAGATGACAAAAACAACACACTGAAGTGCGACTGTCTTGTTTGTGCCGGTATACGATACAGGAATATACTGAAAGACTACATTTGCAGAGCACATCCATCAGCCAATTTATTGTCATTGCCACAGAAATATGTGGATTATGTGTAAATAAATTTTGCTGTACGTCATTCCTGACCAGCAGCGCTCGTATGTTGATGTGGTATGTTTGCTTCTTTATCCAAACACTGTGCGTTCCTCAAACTGCACCTTGTACCCTTTATTTGACATGCAGTCTTTCTTTATCTTCACATGAGACTTTTCACACCTGCCAGCAACATCAAAGCACCTGTGGAATGGCCATCACCCACACCTGCGCCCTTTCCCTCACAAATGGGACATTGGAAAATGTAGCATTTTGTATGACTTCAGGTTCTTTT